>NC_137913.1:31600990-31688490 GCF_963457725.1 Sprattus sprattus
GGTTGGTTTGTTGTAAACATAAGATATTTCTTATGGCACTGCATACTTTTGAAGAATTATAAACATGGGATAGGTGCAATAAATACACATGCACAAGCTATTTATGTAAAATCAATATCTAGGCTACTAAAACTCAGCATACAGAATGGCAACAGGAGATAAATGTATACTATTATTATCACCTTTATAAAAGCAATATTAATGATATAATAAAATAAAGGTGATCCCACGGGTTCTCGTTTCAAGGGAACGTTCAATAGAGCAGGCTGCAAAAAAGTCTGGCATCTTCATTGGCTTTGGCAATAAAGTCAGCAATTTCCTGTTGAAATCATAATGTAAGATGTTTAACAAACCAACCCGATTGGAAATCATGTGCAGCTTCAGTTTTATTATGTGCAACTTAAGTTATATTGAAAAGAAAGAACAATTATGCCTCGCAACATTTCAACATGTTCCAGAATCCAGAATTATTACCAAGGTAATGACGTTTGTAAATCAAGTCATTTGTAAATCTGTCAAGATTTTCGCGAGATAAGAGTGTAAACGATTGTGAAGATCACTGATGTTACCTAACGTACCACTGATCCCTCCCGGAACCTATACTGTCTAAAAATGGCCTCCTGTGCGGTTGTTCGAGAGTCCGCCGTAATACATCTAGCCTTTATATAAGATATCTATGAGCCACACATGTTTTCCTAGAGGTGATTTAGCAGGGTCGGCCATTGGTTTGATTACAGACTGCTGATGTTAGGGGTCAGAGGAGAAAGGTCACTGAACTTACATTCCACTTGGACAAGAAGTCCTACAAACAACATACTCAAAGTCACATACACAATTGCCCTCTCTCTTCCTCCCACATACACACACGCTGAATTCAGCCATACTTGCTATTTGCCTGGTATCCTACGGGCTGTTCTCTCTGTGGGGGTTTGGGGTCGGGCTTGGTCTTGAAGTAGTTGACGACGCCGCCCCACACACTCTTGATGCTGTTGATGTGCCTCTGGCTGGTCCTCAGGTCCTGCTCCATGTTGTCCACCATACGCTCCGAACGCTTCAGCACCTCCCCCTGGCGTATCAGCTCCTACCCAACCAGATGAAGGGAGAGAGAGAGAGAGAGAGAGAGAGAGAGAGAGAGAGAGAGAGAGAGAGAAAGAGAGAGGGAGGGAGGGAGAGAGAGAAAGAGAGAGGGAGGGAGGGAGAGAAAGAGAGAGAGAGAAAGAGGGAGAGAGGGAGAGAGGGAGAGAGAGAGAGAAAGAGAGAGGGAGGGAGAGAGAGGGAGAGAGAGGGAGATAGAGAGAGAGAGGGAGAGAAAGAGAGAGGGAGGGAGAGAGAGCGAGAGAGAGAGAGGGAGGGAGAGAGAGGGAGAGGGAGGGAGAGAGAGGGAGAGAGAGGGAGAGAGAGGGAGAGAGAGAGAGAGAGAGAGGGAGGGAGAGAGAGAGAGAGGGAGGGAGAGAGAGAGGGAGAGGGAAAGGTAAAACGGGGTAGGGAAAAAACGCAGAGCATTATCCTAAACTCATTACATGAAGATCATGAACTAATTTACTTCTCCTGAACTCTTGCACAATGCATGGTCTAGTCAGTAAAAAGGAACAGACAAAGAATCCAAGTCTCACAGAGTCATTGATGAAGACTCTCTGATGTCACCCAAAATTCTCCTGACATTACGGTAATTATTCTTGTAGTACAGCAGAGCAGATTTTGTTTAGTCTTGAGTAGGGATGCACCGATCCGATATTTGTATCGGTATCGGTACCTTTATTGAAGACATTTCTAGATCGGGTATCGGTGACAATTAAAAAAAAATACAAATAAATAAAAAAATGTGTTTATGTATATAGGTAGTGTATTATGGGTGCACGTTGCTATTAGTAGCGATTAGCATGCTAAGCGGAGATTTAGTTATGTCCTGATGTTGATTCGCTGTAATAAAGATGGGTTCATCCTGTTAAGATTTCGACTGGATGAGGTATGAATGAGATTCATGTTGCCTTGTGTAATGTCCACAATTATATGTATTGAGTAATATTAGTTGTGTAGTTGTTAACGTGTAGCAATAACTCATGTTAAAGTAATTCAGTGCAGTACTAATTAGTCCCCATTCTCATTGCAGACACACACATAGGATCACATGCATCGTCATGTAATGGAAATTGATGAATGCACATTAAAGGGAGATAAAGAATACTGCTTTGGTAATCGTGGGTCTTTAAACAGACCAGCAAATACATTAACAGGTCACCATGCTGAGCCTCTACAATGTAGCGTTGAAGTTGACGCTAGCGGATATGTGATTGCCAACTAATATGAACACTAGCGCTAGTTTGAACGTTCATTATTTGTGATTATTTTTAGCCTATGTTATGAATTGATAGTGATGACTAGACATGATGTTAAGTAGCAAATGAGCAAAAAATGCACCAATATCTCATGTCATGCACTCCTCATTTCTCCCTCTCGCACGTGTGGTCACACACATACACACAGTTACCATAGTTTCACGCTGTTTTTTATATCAGTATCGGATCGGTATCGGCCGATACTAAACCTCAGATATCGGTATCGGTATCGGAGGTGAAAAAAGCGGATCGGTGCATCCCTAGTCTTGAGCACGAGCTAAAGAAATGCTTGGTGAGCTTGGTTATCCTTAAATATGTCGATTTCTCTGTGTGCGATTCTACTTTTGTTGTTCTTTAAAACCTGAACTGCCACAGATGAATAGGAAATAACACAATACGTTATAGCCAGCTAGCTTATAGGTTGGTGGGTATCAGAATAAAATCGAAGGACTATAATTTAATAGCGTATTATGTACGTGTTTATTTTTATTAGGCTTCAATTTCTGTGCAACTATGATACATGACAGAGTGAGGCACTGCCAATGTGTTTTCTGTCTGTCGCAACATCTCAAACTGTCAGTCGTTTCACAAAACTATCATCAGTCCATTTTAGATCTTAGCAGAGGTGGCGTCATCATTTGCTAGGCTGTGGATAAGATGATCACAGAGGTAGTCTAGTTATGAAATCAACTGTTTTCACAAAATAGGGTAATGGGCCTCATTTCCAATATGATTTCTGGCGAACAGAACAGTCTCTGGTCTCCCCTCGAAGACCCCACGGCCGTTACATATTTTGACCTGAAGACTTCACCTTGAAGAATCACCTCTTTAAGAACACCTCTTGTCTGTCTGACTGACTGAATCACCTCTTTTAGAACACCTCTTGTCTGTCTGTCTGTCTGTCTGTCTGACTGACTGGCTATCAATACCGCAACTGACTCAAGGCCCAGGATCACAGCAGATTCAGTTGCTATCAGTGTTGTGTTTAAAGCTGCGACTGATTCAGTGACTACCAGGGTTGTGCTTAAAGCTGTGACTGACTTCAATGAAAATGTTTCCAGACAAACTGTAATGAACCATCAGTAAAAAGATTTAAAAAAAGGATCTTCACACTAGTTACCCATGCTTTTGAGAACAAAATAAACAAGGGTCTTTTCAAATACTGTCTTAAAATCACGCTTTCAGTATAACATCATGGCTGTAGAGACACATTTTACACGTCAACAAAAAGTATTTCTTGCTTCTTTAAATACTGACATATAAGAATGTTCTGGGTTTGGGGTGGGTGGGATGTATCTCCCAAAGCAGAATTATTGAGGTGCACAGAAAACTAGTGTCTAACCACACGTGTACATGAGATCTCTGCTTCAGATTTGAAGAATATGTACAGTTATCTTCCATGTTAGCTGAATTGGACTGGGGAAGGATATGGGAATATAAAGAACCCCCAACATAAATAAGTCCAATGAGGCGAGGTCAACGCAATGTAGAGGTCACAAGGCTGATAAGCGAGAGGGGGGTGGTTTTCTGTTTCACATCAAAATGAACTTTGACTGTTTACAAACCACTAGTGCAGTGCCCGTAGGAATTATGCATTCTGTAGTGTTAGCAGACGTAGGTGTAGCTGTTGGGTAGTGTGATAGCAAGACATATTTGCACTCCACATAGGTAGGCTACAGGTTACACTGAAGTGTTATTGTGATGCATGTTTCCTTTTCATTAAGAAATGTTTTAATTAGGGATGCACCGATATGGAAATTCTTGGCCGATGCCGATACCGATGTTCAAAACAACAATATAGCCGATACCGATATCGATATTTGTTTATTTTGTTTTTGTTGTTATTCATTCACCCTTTTGTGCCAGGAAAATAATGAAATCATTATCTAAAAAGCAATGTGTTAAATTATGTCAGCCCTTTATCACTCTTAATTTTGAATGAGCACAAATTCAATCAGATTTATGAAACAATCTTTAGTTTAACTAAACTTTATTTAATATAATATCACCAGGCATCAATACATCATTTCAACTGTAAACAGATGCTTGCAATGCAGCCTTACAAAACACAAGCATAAACCCTTATGGAATGCCATATAAATTCAAGATTAAAACGAATATAATACAATATTTTTCTTTAAAAACTGCCTGCCATAAACATCGGCCAGTACCATCGGTGAAAGTCAAGTTTATTACCGATAGGCCGATAACATTAAAAAAGGCAAACATCGGCCGATACCGATGTACGGCCGATGCATCGGTGCATCCCTAGTTTTAATGTTAGCCTTTTTGGAGATATACCAACAAATAAAGTTTGAGATTATGTAGTGGATGCAGTTGAATATAGATGTCAACGTTGCTGTCTAAACTATAAACTAAATGTCATAAAGTGTCATGAAATAGGATCACTTCTTTATTGTAAGGGTAAGTGTAGGGTAAGAATGGTCATGCAGTTCGACTCAAATGTAGGTTAATTTTATTGAATGTATGTAGCCTACTGTACTGTATGACTTCGATGATGCTAGCTTTGACAGCCCACTCTCAGACAGATCGTAAGCTAATAAATGTCCTTACAATAGGAACACAGTTTAAATACTCTGACTGGAGATGGCGTTACTATCCCCCACCCGAATTCAGTGCAGGACTGGGAGGATAACATGACAACGTGGGCCAACATAATTTACAGCGAGATTTGCGCTGACTGGAGATGGCGTTACTATCCCCCACCCAAATTCAGTGCACAGTGCACGTTCGATGCATGTCAATAGGCTAGCTAATTTCACAGCAATTAACGTGAACAGGTTAAATTTACTTACAGATGAGCAGGCCTACTCCAGACGTCGAAGTGTGTGTTCATCGAAGTGTGTGTTCCTCATGAATAGCCTACACACTATAGGACATTTTACGCCAAAATCGCTGGTCTATGTCACAATGTATTGGCTCCCGTTGAAATGCATTGGGTTTAGAAATCGCGCGGCTAAACCCAATGCATTTCAATGCACGGCAAACGGTATACTAATAAACAATATGAATATTTTTGATGGATTACTATTCCCTGTCTGTTAGATGACTGTACAACAGACATTACTTTGAAACTTAATATAAAGAAGCTTAAAAATAAATGAATAGATAAAATCAATCACTGTCTTAAGATTACCTGAGCAAAAGTCTGTATCTGTTCACCAAGAAGAATTTGAATGCGAACCTCCTGTATCATATCCATATCCTCCTGTATCATATCTGTATCATATCCAACGCTATTCTGAACTTTGAGTGAAGGCAGGATAGTTTAATAACGCTACGCGTTTGATTGTGACGTCACTACCCATAGTGCCGACGAGACGGGAGACGATAACCCATTGTTTCCTACGGGAAACGGTAAAATACAAATATCTCGAAAACTATAAATTCAAAAATCTTCAAAATCAAGGATGCACAGGTTCATGACATGCGTAAGCTACTTGCGAAATATCATAACTAACGTATCTACCAGGGAGATACGCCCTAGACAGACTGACACTGACACACACCCACACACAGAGATTCCTGGATTTATAGATAGATGCATACAAATATATCAGCAAAGACTGGGTCTTAGTATCCCAATGTGCAAGCAGCTTAAAAAACGTCTCAATGGTTGAAAACACTGATATGACGTGACTGACTAACAAAGATGATTTCACCCTCAATCAGAGAGGGTAAAACATTAAAGGCACCCAGTGCAACTTTCAAGGCTTAAAAATAAACATTCAATTTCTAGTCTTTTTCAAACGTAGTAAGTTTCAATAACTCCATACCATTACATATCGACATTCAAGGAGCAAAGATGAGACGTCGTCGTGTGGTGAGAACTGATAGAAAATCGATAACAACAACAATCGCCGCCATTTTCTTTCTTTTTTGTAACCTACAATAAATACAGCAGGCTTCCAGTCAATGGAAAAATGGCCTCTCCCCACCAGCGATTGTTGTTGTTTACGATTTTCTATCAGTTCTCACCACACAACGACGTCTCATCTTTGCTCCTTGAATGACGATATGTAATGGTATGGAGTTATTGAAACTTACTACGTGTAAAAAAGACTAGAAATGTAATGTTTATTTTTCATTGAATGTTTACATAAAGTTGCACTGGGTGCCTTTAACAGTAGAAAGAGTAAAACATGACAGTGTAACTCAAGAGTGACCCTCTAGGAACAGGTCGAAGTATTACAAAAGGCACCGGGCAGCTATTTTTCTATTTACCTATGCAAAAAAACAGAGGGAATTTGTTTTTTATGGCGCGTACCTCTGCTGTCTCTGTGCCGACTTTTTCTGACTCATATATGAGTCCAAGCGACCTGTTGCTGCTGTCCACGGCTGACTGCGCCGTTCGCATCACCTCCTGCTGAAGATACTGCTGGCGACGCTCAGCCTCGGTCATGTGGCTTTCGGGGGGCTCGTCGTTGAAGTTGAAGCCACCCCTTGATCGGGAGCCTGTCGTCTCCTCCTCGTCATCATCATCTGCGAACGGGTTGTGGGATCCTGGGTACGCTGCCATTCTCTGAAAATAGTCAGGAATGCAGTGGGTGTGTGAAACGAGATGATCAGGATATTAGGGTCTAATGATATTTTTCTGTTTAAATTTGAACGCATCTATAAAGTTACACACCAAGAGTAGTAGCAATGTGTCGAGTCAGTGAAGCAAACACTATGACATTGCAAGCTAACAATCTTGTCAGCCTTCTTGCCATCATACTTATTGGAGGTCAAGGTCTCGTCAGCCTCCATACAATGTAAACGTCAAATTGACAGAACATCGACCAATAACATTTAATGTTAACCACTATTGCAAACACAACTAACTATGGCTACAGTAATGTTATTCGCAAAGACGCTAAGTAGTGTTAGCTTCAAATGTGGCCAGAGGATAACGTCAGCTAAAAACCGTGATTCGGCCTAAGACTTCACGGCATGCTGTTGACATTTCTGAAATGTAAATGAAGAAGTTTTCCAACTGAGAGTTAACTGCTCAGCTTCATCAGATGCCACTGTCATCTCTCAAACTGTAACTTCAAAGGTTACTCAGACAGCTACTCAGCTAGCAAGAGCCGTAGCTGCTAGCTAGCTACCTTAACTTCACAGTCCAGTGTTGCGCTCCAGCTATCGACCAATAATACCCATTAGGTTGAAGAACAAAATGATGAATTGCAACTTACAAAGTGTAGATCGTTTGTATTGAGTTGTCCTACGAAGCAATTATCTTATAACAAAAACACAACCTACCTTACCACGGACAGATGCTGTTTTCGCTTCTGCTGTCAGCTGACTACGCTTCTGGAACAGTTTCCTGTCTGACTTCGCCTGATCTGTGACGTCAGCTAAACGAATGGGTGTGTTTGTAAACGAACAGAAAGCCTGGGAGATAGTGCAGTAGGTTAATTACAGTGCATGAAATGCCCTGTATTGTTATTCCTAGGCATCTTCTTCTTCTTATTCTAATGATTCAGAGCATGATGCATCACTTTTGGTCTTGTGTCTTAATTTTTCTTAAAACAATTGCAGCTGAAAACTAGAAAATGCATTTCCTGAAGGAAATACCAGTGCATGAAATGCAAAGGTTAAGAAAGGAAGAAGAAAAGAAAGAAGAGTGAAAGAAGGAAAGAAGAAAGGAAAGAAGAGTGGAAGAAGGAAAGACAAAAGGAAAGAAGAGTGAAGAAAGGAGAGAAGAGCGGAAGAAGGAAAGAAGAGTGAAAGAAGGAAAGAAGAAAAGAAAGAAGAGTGAAGAAAGGAAAGAAGAGTGGAAGAAGTAAAGAAGAAAAGAAAGAAGAGTGAAATAATGAAAGAAAAAAGGAAAGAAGAGTGAAGGAAGGTAAGAAGAGTGGAAGAAGGAAATAAGAAAAGAAAGAAGAGTGAAAGAAGGAAAGAACAAAGGAAAGAAGAGTGAAAGAAGAAAATAAGAAAGGAAAGAAGAGTGGAAGAAGGAAAGAAGAGTGAACAAGAGTGGCTCTGGATGAAGAGATAAAGAGAGAGTGAAAATATTGAAAAAAGGAGATAAAAATGGAGTGAAGAAGAGAGATTGAGTGTGGGAGAAAGTTGACTGAGAGAGAAAGATGGAGAGATGGAGAGAAAAAAAAGTAGAGAATGGGTGGTGTCTTAATGTTCCTAGTTACAGTTAAATTGAGAGGGACAGAGAGAGTAGAGGTTCCTTTGATTTGGTGCAGCTGTCAGTGAAGCACAGGTGCAAGCCAGTTTAAAGACCCTATTATGATGTCATAATGGCCCAATGTAAGTCAATGGGAGAAATTTATATTTGTTTTTCTTTAATATCTTAAAAAGTATAAAGTTTAGAAAAGTGAAGAATACATAGCATAAGTGTCGTTTACAAGACCTACGCGTCAAAGTTTGAATGAAGTTTCTACGTTAAGCGGTTCGGGCTGAATTAATCGCAGAAAAAGGTAACAAGAATAAGAACTAGAAAATGCATTTCCTGAAGGAAATACCAGTGCATGAAATGCAAAGGTTAAGAAAGGAAGAAGAAAAGAAAGAAGAGTGAAAGAAGGAAAGAAGAAAGGAAAGAAGAGTGGAAGAAGGAAAGACAAAAGGAAAGAAGAGTGAAGAAAGGAGAGAAGAGTGGAAGAAGGAAAGAAGAAAGGAAAGAAGAGTGAAAGAAGGAAAGAAGAAAAGAAAGAAGAGTGAAGAAAGGAAAGAAGAGTGGAAGAAGGAAAGAAGAAAAGAAAGAAGAGTGAAATAATGAAAGAAGAAAGGAAAGAAGAGTGAAGGAAGGAAAGAAGAGTGGAAGAAGGAAATAAGAAAAGAAAGAAGAGTGAAAGAAGGAAAGAATAAAGGAAAGAAGAGTGTAAGAAGGAAAGAAGAGTGAAGAAAGGAAAGAAAAGTGGAAGAAGGAAAGAAGAGTGGATGAAGGAAAAAAGAAAGGCAAGAAGAGTGGAAGAAGGAAAGAAAAATGGAAGAAGAAAATAAGAAAGGAAAGAAGAGTGGAAGAAGGAAAGAAGAGTGAACAAGAGTGGCTCTGGATGAAGAGATAAAGAGAGAGTGAAAATATTGAAAAAAGGAGATAAAAATGGAGTGAAGAAGAGAGATTGAGTGTGAGAGAAAGTTGACTGAGAGAGAAAGATGGAGAGATGGAGAGAAAAAAAATAGAGAATGGATGGTGTCTTAATGTTCCTAGTTACAGTTAAATTGAGAGGGACAGAGAGAGAAGAGGTTCCTTTGATTTGGCACAGGTGTCAGTAAAGCACAGGTGCAAGCCAGTTTAAAGACCCTATTATGATGTCATAATGGCCCAATGTAAGTCAATGGGAGAAATTTATATTCGTTTTTCTTTAATATCTTAAAAAGTATAAAGTTTAGAAAAGTGAAAAATACATAGCATAAGTGTCGTTTACAAGACCTACGCGACAACGTTTGAATGAAGTTTCTACGTTAAGCGGTTCGGGCTGAATTAATCGCAGAAAAAGGTAACAAGAATAAGAAGAAGAAGCCTAGGAATAACAATACAGGGCATTTCATGCACTGTAATAATAATAAGAAGAAGAAGAAGCCTAGGAATAACAATACAGGGCATTTCATGCACTGTAATTACAGTGCATGAAATGCCCTGTATTGTTATTCCTAGGCTTCTTCTTCTTCTTATTCTTGTTACCTTTTTCTGCGATTAATTCAGCCCGAACCGCTAAACGTAGAAACTTCATTCAAACTTTGTCGCGTAGGTCTTGTAAAGGACACTTATGCTATGTATTTTTCACTTTTCTAAACTTTATACTTTTTAAGTTATTAAAGAAAAACGAATCTAAATTTTCCCATTGACTTACATTGGGCCATTATGACATCATAATAGGGTAATTAAACTGGCTTGCACCTGTGCTTCACTGACACCTGCGGCAAGCCTCCAAGGGTCCTCTTCTCTCTGTACCTCTCCATTCAACTGTATAACTAGGAATATTAATAGACACCTTCCATACTCTACTTTTTTTTCTCTCTATCCCTCTCACTCTACTTTCTCTCACACTCCATCTCTCTGCTTCACTCTTTTTTTCTCCTTATTTCAATATTTTCACTCTCTCTTTACTGTCTTTATCCAGAGCCACTCTTGTTCACTCTTCTTTCCTTACTTTGTTTCTTCCTCTCTTCTTTCCTTTCTTCTTTCCTTCTTTCTACTCTTCTTTACTTTCTTCTTCCCTTCTTCCACTCTTCTTACCTTTTTCTTTTCTTCTTTCCTTCTTCCACTCTTCTTTCCTTCTTCCACTCTAATTTCCTTTCTTCACTCTTCTTTCCTTTCTTCTTCCCTTCTTCCACTCTTCTTTCTTTCTTCACTCTTCTTTCCTTTCTTCTTTCCTTCTTCAACTCTTCTTTCCTTCTTTTACTGTTCTTTCCTTTCTTCCTTCCTTCTTTCACTTTTCTTTTATTCGTTCTTTCTTAACTTTTGCATTTCATGCACTGGTATATCCTTCAGGAAATGCATTTTCTAGTTAGTCAAATAGTAACCAATAGCTTTAGTAATTACAGTGCATGAAATGCCCTGTATTGTTATTCCTAGGCTTCTTCTTCTTCTTCTTATTCTTGTTACCTTTTTCTGCGATTAATTCAGCCCGAACCGCTTAACATAGAAACTTCATTCAAACTTTGTCGCGTAGGTCTTGTAAAGGACACTTATGCTATGTATTTTTCACTCTTCTAAACTTTATACTTTTTAAGATATTAAATAAAAACCAATCGAAATTTTCCCATTGACTTACATTGGGCCATTATGACATCATAATAGGGTCTTTAAACTGGCTTGCACCTGTGCTTCACTGACAGCTGCGCCAAATCAAAGGAACCTCTTCTCTGTCCCTCTCAATTTAACTGTAACTAGGAACATTAAGACACCTTCCATTCTCTATTTTTTTCTCTCCATCTCTCCATCTTTCTCTCTATCCCTCTCAGTCTACTTTCTCTCACACTCAATCTCTCTTCTTCACTCCATTTTTATCTCCTTTTTTCAATATTTTCACTCTCTTTTTCTCTTTCACTCTTCTTTCCTTCTTCCACTCATCTTTCCTTCTTCCACTCTTCTTTCCTCCTTTCACTTTTCTTTCCTTTCTTCACTGTCCTTTTTTTTCCTTCTTTCACTCTTCTTTCCTTTTCTTCTTTCCTTCTTCAACTATTATTTCCTTCTTTCACTCTTCTTTCCTTTCTTCACTCTTCTTTCTTTTCTTCTTCCACTCTTCTTTCCTTTCTTCACTCTTCTTTCTTTTCTTCTTTCCTTCTTTCACTCTTCTTTCCTTCATCCTCTCTTCTCTCCTTTCTTCACTCTTCTATCCTTTCTTCTTTCCTTCTTCCACTCTTCTTTCCTTTCTTCTTTCCTTCTTTCACTCTTCTTTCTTTTCTTCTTCCTTTCCTAACTTTTGCATTTCATGCACTGGTATTTCCTTCAGGAAATGCATTTTCTAGTTACAGTGCATGAAATGCCCTGTATTGTTATTCCTAGGCTTCTTCTTCTTCTTCTTCTTCTTCTTCTTCTTCTTCTTCTTATTCTTGTTACCTTTTTCTGCGATTAATTCAGCCCGAACCGCTTAACGTAGAAACTTCATTCAAACTTTGTCGCGTAGGTCTTGTAAACGACACTTGTGCTATGTATTTTTCACTTTTCTAAACTTTATACTTTTTAAGATATTAAAGAAAAACGAATATAAATTTCTCCCATTGACTTACATTGGGCCATTATGACATCATAATAGGGTCTTTAAACTGGCTTGCACCTGTGCTTTACTGACAGCTGCGCCAAATCAAAGGAACCTCTTCTCTCTCTGTCCCTCTCAATTTAACTGTAACTAGGAACATTAAGACACCATCCATTCTCAAATTGTTTTTCTCTCCATCTCTCCATCTTTCTCTCTCAGTCTACTTTCTCTCACACTCAATCTCTCTTCTTCACTCCATTTTTATCTCCTTTTTTCAATATTTTCACTCTCTTTTTCTCTTTCACTTTTCTTTCCTTCTTCCACTCATCGTTCCTTCTTCCACTCTTCTTTCCTTCTTTCACTTTTCTTTCCTTTCTTCACTCTCCTTTCTTCTTTCCTTCTTTCACTCTTCTTTCCTTCTTCAACTATTATTTCCTTCTTTCACTCTTCTTTCCTTTCTTCACTCTTCTTTCTTTTCTTCTTCCACTCTTCTTTCCTTTCTTCACTCTTCTTTCTTTTCTTCTTTCCTTCTTTCACTCTTCTTTCCTTCATCCTCTCTTCTCTCCTTTCTTCACTCTTCTATTCTTTCTTCTTTCCTTCTTCCACTCTTCTTTCCTTTCTTCTTTCCTTCTTTCACTCTTCTTTCTTTTCTTCTTCCTTTCCTAACTTTTGCATTTCATGCACTGGTATTTCCTTCAGGAAATGCATTTTCTAGTTACAGTGCATGAAATGCCCTGTATTGTTATTCCTAGGCTTCTTCTTCTTCTTCTTCTTCTTCTTCTTCTTCTTCTTCTTCTTCTTCTTGTTACCTTTTTCTGCGATTAATTCAGCCCAAACCGCTTAACGTAGAAACTTCATTCAAACTTTGTCGCGTAGGTCTTGTAAAGGACACTTATGCTATGTATTTTTCACTTTTCTAAACTTTATACTTTTTAAGTTATTAAAGAAAAACGAATCTAAATTTTCCCATTGACTTACATTGGGCCATTATGACATCATAATAGGGTAATTAAACTGGCTTGCACCTGTGCTTCACTGACACCTGCAGCAAGCCTCCAAGGGTCCTCTTCTCTCTGTACCTCTCCATTCAACTGTATAACTAGGAATATTAATAGACACCTTCCATACTCTACTTTTTTCTCTCTCTCCTTCTTTCTCTCTATAACTCTCACTCTACTTTCTCTCACACTCCATCTCTCTGCTTCACTCTTTTTTTCTCCTTCTTTCAATATTTTCACTCTCTCTTTACTGTCTTTATTCAGAGCCACTCTTGTTCACTCTTCTTTCCTTACTATGTTTCTTCCTCTCTTCTTTCCTTCTTTCTACTCTTCTTTACTTTCTTCTTTCCTTTTTCCACTCTTCTTTCCTTTCTTCTTCCCTTCTTCCACTCTTCTTACCTTTTTCTTTTTTCTTCTTTCCTTCTTTCACTCTTCTTTCTTTTCTTCTTCCCTTCTTCCACTCTTCTTACCTTTTTCTTTTTTCTTCTTTCCTTCTTTCACTCTTCTTTCTTTTCTTCTTATCTTCTTCGTATCTTCTTCCCTTCTTCCACTCTTCTTCTCTTTCTTCACTCTTCTTTCCTTCTTCCACTTTTCTTTCCTTCTTCCACTCTTCTTTCCACTCTTCTTTCCTTCTTCCACTCTAATTTCCTTTCTTCACTCTTCTTTCCTTTCTTCTTCCCTTCTTCCACTCTTCTTTCTTTCTTCCACTCTTCTTTCCTTTCTTCACTCTTCTTTCCTTTCTTCTTTCCTTCTTCCACTCTTCTTTCCTTCTTTTACTGTTCTTTCCTTTCTTCCTTCCTTCTTTCACTTTTCTTTTCTTTTATTCGTTCTTTCTTAACTTTTGCATTTCATGCACTGGTATTTCCTTCAGGAAATGCATTTTCTAGTTACAGTGCATGAAATGCCCTGTATTGTTATTCCTAGGCTTCTTCTTCTTCTTATTCTTGTTACCTTTTTCTGCGATTAATTCAGCCCGAACCGCTTAATGTAGAAACTTCATTCAAACTTTGTCGCGTAGGTCTTGTAAACGACACTTATGCTATGTATTTTTCACTTTTCTAAACTTTATACTTTTTAAGATATTAAAGAAAAACGAATATAAATTTCTCCCATTGACTTACATTGGGCCATTATGACATCATAATAGGGTCTTTAAACTGGCTTGCACCTGTGCTTTACTCTGCCGTGCTAAGGCAAAAGACCATAACTTCAAGTTTGGTCAAAAATGAGTTTTTGACGTATTTGTAAAATATCAGCAGTAATTAAACAAATGTACTGATATTAAATGTACTACTAACATGCCATTATCAAATTAAAGCCAGTGACATCAGTATTTTGGTTGATTTCACGATGTATAGGCTACCGACAGTTAGCATACCAAGCTAGGTAGCATTACCATTAGAATTGCATGGCAGATATGCTAAGCTATCGGGCTATTCCCCCACCCAGTGCCTGTGGCTAGTCCGAAAAAGGTGCATCTAAATCGGGTAACTTCGCTTGGCGAGCGGGGGCATGTGGAGGGGGAAAATGGGCCTCATTCTCTATCGTTCTCTCTCTCTCTCTCTCTCTCTCACACACACACACACACACACACACACACACACACACACACACACACACACACACACACACACACACACACACGCACACACACCCCAATGGACTGACATAGATGTTTTATGTGTTTCATGTGACAATTCAAGTTCATTGTTTTATGTGCTTAATGTGATAATTCAATGGTGTGTGTGTGTGTGTGTGTGTGATAATCATTGTATTGGTAATTGTGATAAATGAAATAGTATTACTACTGATTAATTAATAGGGTCATTATTCCATTGTTATCATACCACTGAGCTTTAACATAGAAGTTACTGCCTTCTGCCTTAGTATGCTTCACTGACACCTGTGCCAAATCCAAAGAACCTCTTCTCTCTCTGTCCCTCTCAATTTAACTGTAACTAGGAACATTAAGACACCATCCATTCTCTATTTTTTTTTCTCTCCATCTCTCCATCTTTCTCTCTGTCAACTTTCTCTCACACTCAATCTCTCTTCTTCACTCCATTTTCATCTCCTTTTTTCAATATTTTCACTCTCTCTTTATCTCTTCATCCAGAGCCACTCTTGTTCACTCTTCTTTCCTTCTTCCACTCTTCTTTCCTTTCTTATTTTCTTCTTCCATTTTTCTTTCCTTCTTCCACTCTTCTTGCCTTTCTTTTTTCCTTCATCCACTCTTCTTTCCTTCTTCCACTTTTCTTTCCTTTCTTCACTCTTCTTTCCTTCTTACACTCTTCTTTCCTTTCTTCTTTCCTTCTTTCACTCTTCTTTCTTTCCTTATTTCCTTCTTCCACTCTTCTTTCCTTCCTTCACTCTTCTTTCCTTTCTTCTTTCATTATTTCACTCTTCTTTCTTTTCTTCTTTCCTTCTTCCACTCTTCTTTCCTTTCTTCACTCTTCTTTCTTTTCTTCTTTCCTTCTTTCACTCTTCTTTCCTTTCTTCTTTCCCTCTTCCACTCTTCTCTCCTTTCTTCACTCTTCTTTCCTTTTGTCTTTCCTTCTTCCACTCTTCTTGCCTTTCTTTTTTCCTTCATCCACTCTTCTTTCCTTCTTCCACTTTTCTTTCCTTTCTTCACTCTTCTTTCCTTCTTACACTCTTCTTTCCTTTCTTCTTTCCTTCTTTCACTCTTCTTTCTTTTCTTCTTCCTTTCTTAACCTTTGCATTTCATGCACTGGTATTTCCTTCAGGAAATGCATTTTCTAGTTATTCTTCTTACCTTTTTCTGCGATTAATTCAGCCCGAACCACTTAACGTAGAAACTTCATTCAAACTTTGTCGCGTAGGTCTTGTAAAGGACTCTTATGCTATGTATTTTTATATCACTTTTCTACACTTTATACTTTTTAAGTTATTAAATAAAAACGAATCAAAATGTTCCCATTGACTTACATTGGGTCATTATGACATCATAATAGGGTCTTTAAACTGGCTTGCACCTGTGCTTCACTGACAGCTGCACCAAATCAAAGGAACCTCTTCTCTGTCCCTCTCAATTTAACTGTAACTAGGAACATTAAGACACCTTCCATTCTCTACTTATTTTTCTCTCCATCTTTCTCTTTATCCCTCTCAGTCTACTTTCTCTCACACTCAATCTCTCTTCTTCACTCCATTTTTATCTCCTTTTTTCAATATTTTCACTCTCTTTTTCTCTTTCACTCTTCTTTCCTTCTTCCACTCTTCTTTCCTTCTTTTCACTTTTCTTTCCTTTCTTCACTCTCCTTTCTTCTTTCCTTCTTCAACTATTATTTCCTTCTTTCACTCTTCTTTCCTTTCTTCACTCTTCTTTCTTTTCTTCCACTCTTCTTTCCTTTCTTCACTCTTCTTTCTTTTCTTCTTTTACTCTTCTTTCCTTCATCCTCTCTTCTATCCTTTCTTCTTTCCTTCTTCCACTCTTCTTTCCTTTCCTCTTTCCTTCTTTCACTCTTCTTTCTTTTCTTCTTCCTTTCCTAACTTTTGCATTTCATGCACTGGTATTTCCTTCAGGAAATGCATTTTCTAGTTGAGTAATTACAGTGCATGAAATGCCCTGTATTGTTATTCCTAGGCTTCTTCTTCTTCTTCTTTTTCTAGTTAAATGTTTGTGAACAGAAGACCAGACACATGTAACTCAAGCATGTCAAAAGCAACACAGGGGTGGGGGTATTCCAAGTACGTGGTTTAGTGGCAAACATGGATTACCTAACTCTGAGTAAATTATAAACCCCTTAATAGAAGATCCATATGGCTTCATTCTCCTATAATAAGCCAAGCCACAGGGCACTTCTTTTAGGATGTTAACCAATTACCCCAAGTTTACCTACCCAGGGTTTTCACCAACCCATGTATTTGGAATAACCCCAGAACAGCCATATAGGCTTCATGACTTTGAAAGAGCCCCACAAGCCTTTTGACAATACAAAGTTTGGTCACATTCAAGATTGATTTTCTATTTTGACATTTGCAGACATTGAGTAGGCTATAAAACACAATTGTGGTGTAGGCTTAGGATACTCATTTATTCAGGTTTTTCAGGCTCAAAGCCAACAGCTTGAGCGATATGAACTAAACTGGGTAGATATGTGACGAATGACAAACATAGTCACCAAACACACACGTGTCAAGTCAAACCAGTTTGTTCGACAAATGAAAGTTCCCAATCCCAGCACACGTCCCTTATCTTAGTTCTGTTGCGCTAGGAGAAAAAGCCGTAGTTGACGAGGACGACCACATTCGCCTGTTTTAATCTCAGAAACCATAGGCCTACATAAATGAAAGGCTGTTCATCGCATTTGTTAGTGACGTAGATCAGTAGATCTAAAGAACCGTTCTGAAAGCGTCAATGTCATTTAGACGTCCAGACATGCTCTTGCCCCTTTCATCGTGGAAGGAAGTATCAAACACTCACACAAAGTAGTCCAAACGGTCAACTGTATAACATCGCTTTAGCATATAGGCTACCCACTGCGCGAAACAGCTCAGCAGCATCAAGTCATTTAGGCTATTGTGCACTGCGTGTTCCCTCAGACTTGCCGTATTGCAGTTCGCGTGCCTGTGTTGGTACATTTGTGGCATTCTGTTGCTTTTTTCTGAACTTTCTCATTTGAATGGTGTAAGAGAGTAAACATGTCGGCGAAAGGAGGGGGAACAAGAGGCTTCTATTTCAACACAGTTCTTTCGCTAGCCCGGTCTCTAGCTGCCCACCGACCAGCGCCTATAGATAAGGTGAGATTCTTTACATCATTTAATTTATCTCTTGTGGTGTGGTCAACAGACTGCATTTGGAAGTGTTTCCATTTCGGCGCAGATTTACGCGAGACAGGTGTCAGTGAGGGCTGTACACTGCACGCGTGTAAATACATATGTGGGGTATATATATTTTTGAACTAATAGAAAACATAAACATGCTCTTTGGTTTCTTTTACATATGGTTGTATTGGCATTGGAGGAAACTAACGCACAATAGGTCGCATACAGTGTCTGGAAATTAAAATGAATGTCTCTGGTTGCAGTGTTTGTTAAATTAGGACTATGAACATTTATAAAAGGAGAAAAAAATACATGATGTGGAGGTGGTTTATGTGATGTTAACTGAGTTTCACCGTCAGACTACCGAAATTTCTAGGGTCTGTCACCGCCCCCTTTATAACCCTGTCAAACGCACGCCAAACAAAGACTGACTGACCGTGACGCTGTAAAACAAGACAAAAACTGTTGTCTAATTGAAGAATTCCAAAGCGGCGTGTTGTCAGCATTATTTTTAGTCAGCGGTTAGATAATCATTCGCACTTCAAAGTGTTGCGCACTGCAGTGCTTGCCACAGATACGTCGGTGTTACTGTTTCTGGCTGAGCACGAAAGTAGCTTGAGATGCAGTTAGTCGAATGCTGTGCCTGTTGCATACCTCCCACAGCTGTGATCGATGCACCACTAACTGACTACTGCCCCGTTCTGTAGCCTAGGTGATGGCCATCATACGCACACGACTGATGACAATCTGATCGATGAAGTGCGTGATTGGCTAAGCTTGGTTAGCGCTTTCCAACAGGTTGGTCGAAGGCGGAGAGCCAGAGTAGTAGGCCTACTCGCGACACTGATGACCAAGGAAACGACTGCAAATGTATAAGTTCTTTGGCTACCCACTGAGCCTTCTTGGGCCAGGGCATTGCATGTTAATATATGGAGAAAAGAAATTAATGTCAAAAGAGAAATGGTTTGTTGCATCAAATAGCCTTACGTTCATTAATTAGTCTATTTAAATCAGGATGATCTTCTTCACATATTTTGCATATTCGGGAATGAATCATCTTATGTTGGCTTAACCCTGCTGAAGTCGACTGCATCATTTGTACACACTCTCAGCCTTGCTTCAAGTTTGCTACAAGAAATCATTTGAAGTGGGGGCGGAATAATAGCACAGTATGGACTGTTGTGAAACATGGCTCAGTGAGTTACATAATTTGCTCCTTGATATTCATGTGTTGAAGAACATATTTATTTCCATCCATCCTTCCATCCACCCTCCCTCTAACTTTGTACCTATCCATTATTCATCTATCCGTTGGTCGTGTGCTTATTGCTACACCTCAGAGCTATGGTTTCTATTTTGGGGTAGTGGAGTATTACTTTTTTTAGGGATGTGATATCGTGACTCCCTCCTCTCGGCCATTTATTCCATCCATCCATTCATTATTCCTCTCCCTGTATCTATTTATCTATCCGTCTATATACGTTGGTTAAGGTCTTATTTCTACCCTTATCTGTGCTATCCCTTTCTAGTGTGGGGTAGAGATACAGATAATCTAGGTTATACACATCCAGTCCCTGTAATTGGCTATCCCTAAGTTCTGAAAGGTAATAGACTGACCCCTCTTCTCTCCCCCGCAGGTGCAGAAGTTGCTATGCATGTGCCCATCAGACACCCGGGGAGCCTTCACTCTGGACATCCGCCGCAGGGACGCAGTCATTGCACTGGCTGTGTTCCTGGTGGAGTCAGGCCTTCAGGTGTGTGAGAGTGTGTGTGTGTGTGTGTGAAAGTGAGAATAAGAGTGAGAGTGAGAGTGAGAGTGAGAGTGAGAGTGAGAGTGTGTATTTGGTGGTGCGTCTGAGTGTGATTGTGTGTGAGAATCTTAGTGGTGATGACTACAAAGGACATTTGGAGCTGGCTATGAGTGGACACCCTTTCATCTTTGTAGTTCACTGAAGAAATTATGAATTTTTGATCAGTTGCCGTGTGTGAATAAGTATCTTCTGTGTGATCTCCTGGCTCATGTAAATTGCAGAGGTATACTCCCGGTTCATGTTAAATATAAACTTAACTCTCTCTCTCTCCTTCTCTCTCTCTCTCTGAGTTGTTTTAGTGTCTAACTTAATATGTGTGTAGGTGTACATCATGCATGAATTGTCATTTGTGTGTGTGTGTGTGTGTGTGTGTGTGTGTGTGTGTGTGTGTGAGTGCTTGTATTCCATGCTGTCTTCCTTCATGGTGGGAGTTTAACCAGTCTGAAGTGTTAAAGTTTTTGTTAGGATTTATGTTTATGTTCCTGTGTGTGTTGGCATGTGCTTGTGTGTCGGTCCATCGGTGTGGGATCCGTGGGGGTGGGAGAGCGAAAGAGAGAGAGTGTGCTATAGACAGATGGAGGGAGATGGAGGGAGATGGAGGGAGGGGGAGAGAGTGTGAGAGAGAGGGAGATGGAGATGGAGGGAGAGAGAGAGAGATCATTGCCCTTGTGAGTGGCTTGGGTGAGACTGGCTGGATCAGCTGATGTGCTCGACGGGGAGATTAGAGGTGATTGGTATATAAGCCACTTTGGCTGAGCCTGAGCCACAAAACAGCACTTTCAGTGTCCACTGACTTAGTTAATGAATGGTTGCCCCCGCCCCAACTCTCCTCCCTGCGTAGAGAGGGTCATTTGGTGGGTTTGGCAGCAGAGGGTTGTGGGTAAACCAACAGCAGATTTGACAGCTGCTGTTACCGTGACCACCCTTTGATAGATGTTACGAGCACCCAGCAAGCACTCGACGGGCCGCAGTGGTTTACAGTGATGGACTCAACAAAATTATGTCTGAAGCCGGTGATAAGGAAATGTTAGCTCAATCTGACTGTAAATGATCCGGAGAAATGTGTGAGACTGCTGTTGCTTCAACCTCAGGCCTTTCCTGTCTCTTCCTTTATCTCTCTTTCCACCTTTTGTTCACTGTATCTCCCTGTACACCTGACTATACCTCTGTATGTGACTGTCTGCCAGTGAAGTGTCTCTCAAATCTCTCTATCCCTCTTTCTTTCTGACTCTCTCTTCTTTTTATGTTACAATAAGGTTTCATCATCTCTCATCTGTTTATTATCAGACTGTGTCATCATTTTATCTCTTCATCACGGTTTGGTGATGGCATGACAGGAATCTGTATATGTACTAGCATCTGTATGATTCCCACCACTCATCGCTCTCCATTCAGTTCAACATCGGTTTTGTTGTTGGCATGACAACTATGCTTAACTGTTGACAAACAAATTGCACATTTAATACCTTAAACACAAGGAGAGCTTTATCTATGCAACATGGATACAGACAAACAAACAAGTGTGATGAAGAAAAAAAATGCACAAAGCGAATGACAAAACCCCTCTCTCTCCCTCTCTTTCTTTCTCTTTCTCTCCCTCCCTTTCCCCTCCTCTCTCTCTCTGTCTCTGTAATTCCCTCCTCCCCCTTCTTTCTGTCCGTCTGTCAGCACAAAGATCTGCTTGTTGGCTACTTGTTGAGCCTGTTACGGGGCCTTCCTCGTGTTCAGTGGGTGGAGGAAGCTTCCAGCAAAAAGGGGCGGGGTAAGACTGTACCACTGTGCTCTCTCACGACACGTTAAATGTATTCATGTTTACAGTTATTGCATATGGTATTTGAATTTAAAGGCTTAACTTTGTGTTGTGTTATCTGACAGCTATCCATTACCATTACGCCAGAAAGATGTCTTTGACTCCCATGGGCTATGTAAAGACTGACTTCAACACAGTCCATTAATATAAAGAATCAGAACACTTCAATCGTGCCATGGCTGATGTTTTTTATGCACACAGCAGACTGACAGGAGACGCGGCTCAGTTTCAGTTAGCTGTTTCGCTGTTTCTCAATAATTCTAATAATGTCTTTTCTTACTTTCCCTTCTCTCTTCTTTCCTCTCTGTCTGTCTGTCTGTCTGTCTGTCTGTCTATCTGTCTCGCCTGCAGGTGTTCTTCCTGTTGCTGAGAATTTCAGTTTTTGTCTGGTGACCCTGCTGTCTGATGTTGCCCAGAGAGACCCAGAGTCCAGTAACCAGGTCACCCCACTCCTCCTCCGTGTGTGTGTGTGTGTGTGTGTGTGTGTGAGTGAGAGAGAGAAAGACAGAAAAAGGTGTCTGTACGTGAGTGCTTTTCAGTGAAGTGATGTATTGACTATCTCTTGACATTGATGAGCACATGACATTGGGAATGTGTGTATGTGTGTGTGTGTGTGTGTGTGTGTGTGTGTGTGTGTGTGTGTGTATAAAGGCCGTTTTTTACTTCTCCGATTCGGTCGTAGAGGGACACTTTGGCACGCCTTGGCACGCCTTGGCACGCCTTGGCAACACCTTCACCCAAGTGTTAACGCCCATCCGAGCCCTCGGAGAGCTGGTCGGAGAGGAACGCTTTTTTCTAACTTTTCGTAGAGAGTCGGATACCCCCTTGGCTGTGATTGGTCCACTTATGACATTATTTCCTAACGACATTATCACCCACAAAGAAAATAATCGCCAAGTTCTCCAACAGCGTAGTCTAGCTGATTCCAACCACTATATATAACACTTGGGGCCCTATCTTGCACCCAGCGCAATTGACATTGTCACCGACGCATGTATCATTCCTATCTTGCACCCGGCGCACAGCGGGATTTTCCCTCCAGAGGCGCGCGTCGAAATGAACTGGTATTTGGTATTTTGCAGTTTCAAAACGACATTGCGCCGTTGACCAGAAAAAAACCTAGTCTAATGTCAGAGACGCATTGTGTAGAGTCTGTGGCGCGTATTCAGACGCTATTTTAAGGACGCGTGCTTGGCCGCACAGTAGGCTACACTTTACTTCTCTCGTCTACACGAGAGATTTACACCAATTTTTTAGCAAGCCATATATAATTACAAGGAAAATAAAGTATTTACCACATGAGGAAATCATTGTGATATCCATATCCAAGATATTTAAAAAATAGGCATACATCTAGCGTACACATTGACCCAAATGATTCAGGTTAATTGTAATGGCGGTCTGATGTCTGCCATCTCCTGGCAGATGAGCTGGGGACAGACGCACACTGTCCCTATCACAGTCTGCAATAAGTTCGGCTATACATGCAGTTACGTCAGGTCTAGTCCGACATGCTGGGGAATTCATAAAATTTCCTGTAACACCCGACAGCCAAGAGAGGGCTAAGCAGGCGTTCTGGGAGAAGTATGGGTTCCCTGGCGTCCTTGGCGCTATAGACTGCACCCATATTCACATACGTGCCCCCCCAGTGTTTTACACAACATTGCCATGAATCATGGATGTGTCAATGACATAAATGAGGATAGATTAGAGGACTTTAGAAGACGTGAGGTTGAACTGCATGTGCCGATGGGTGCAATATTATTACCATGCATACATAACCTTGTGATTCAGTGAGGGTGAACCCAAAACATCGGAAAGTATGTTTTTGTGACTTTTATTTCAAATATGTTGCCACCAAAAAATGAATGCTAGTAACTGAAAAAATACAAACGAGAAATGAAAAGTAGACACATTTCTCCAAACAAGCATGGGAAAATATTGCCGTGATTGTTTCTGGTAACACACGTTCTGGTGGCCTCACGGTCTTCCTCCAGGTATTTCCGCCATTATAATAACAAGCCGCTATGGAATATGCGCTCCTCGCTCTTAAAGGGAATGTGAGATGACGCTCTTATTGTTTATTGCATATTACGCCCAAACCACACCTATGGCTGAGTAACCTCCTTTGGACCAACCCATTTTTCATTTGCGCCGGGCGCAAGTGTGTTTTTTCCGCCGTTACAATAGCAAATGCGCCATAGAGCCGCCCTCACAGCTACTTGCGTTTGACGCTGTCCTACTTGCGTTTCTGATCGTTAAAATAGGGCCCTTGTTGTCTATATACATCTCACTCGCGATGTTTGTCAAACTCACTTTCATTAATCCAGCCTACTTATTTTTGTTTAGCCTCCTATCTTGATCTATTTCTTTTTATTCAGACGTATAACTTTCATGACCACAAATATAAATTGGCCAGCGAATTAATTTGTTTCCTAATGTAGAATGGTCGGAGCAAAGCCTCATGGGAAATGGGACAACTCCCGCACAGTTAAACTGTTAAACAAACTCCTGCACATATGAGGGAGGCTGTTATCCTAAATGGGATTTATTTTATTGTCAAAAACGCGAAGTGGAGTTTATTTACACCATTGTATTACAAACACTGACAACACCCACACATAATGAGAAGGTAGCCTACACCTGGCGATTCTCTTGCCTTTAATCTTTCACCTTTGAATAATGTAAAACGTCGAATAATGTAAAAAAGCGCTGTTGCCGTCCTTATAATTATTATTTACGCGGTAAATTATTTTCAGCACGCACAGGTAGAAGTGTATAAGGCCTGTAAGTACGATCAAATCCTTCTGAATCCGACCACCCGCCCATTTATTTTCGAGGGCGGAGAAGGTCGGAGAAAGATGCAGAAGTATATTTCACGTTTAACTCTGTTGTGTGTGTTCAGATCCTGGAGGCTGTAATGGAGGTGATGAAGTCTCTGTTGGAGGTGTGTAAGGCTCCAGAGAACCATGACAAAGGTGAGCTCACTTACACCCACGCACACACACACACACACACACACATTAAGATACAAGCATTTACACATTGTCTTCTAATCATTCAATCAATAGCTTGATCAATCAGCTATTCAACTATCATAAACCCAGTCAAAAATATCACTGCAGTCCTCTCCTGTTTCTCTCTCTCCTTTCTCTCTCTCTCTCTCCCCCCCCCCCCCCTCTCTCTCTGTCAGTGTATTTCTGCAGGTTCACAGTGCCAAGCCTGCTGGGCGTGACCCGGGCCTTTGGTCGCTACAGCAACGGAGGTGAGCCCCTCCTCTCTCAGCTCTTCCCCCGAGGGGCTCCGGAGACTCCCCGCGTCGCCACAGAAACCGAGGGGGTGAGGCGCCGCTCATTCAACGACTTCCGCGCCATCATGCCCAACTCCATGCTCACAGCGTGCCAGGGGGACACCCTCAGGCGGAAGAGTGGCCTGCTCACAGATGGCATGCAGGTACTGTGGTGTCTAAAATATACACACACGCGGTCCCATTTAAGCAGATGGTGGGTCTCAGTATGGTTTATTGCAGATGTTAAACCACAATAAGAGAAAGTTCCCGGTAAAGTTTCCGACAAAATGAACCCGCGCTGACATATTAAAAACCTTATCTGACACTCCCACTACAGCCCTGACTGGCTGATCCTGTAACCCAATCAAATGCTCACCTTTAACCTGACTCCATCCAATCAGAAAGCTTCTAAACTGAGTCTAATGACCCACCCCTTTCCCCTCATTTGAAATCGTTGTGTGTGTGTGATTAACCCTCAAACTAATTGAATGAATTATCTACCATTTCTTCTGACTCATATTAAAATATCCCACAGTACAGTATCTGCTGCTGTATTGTATTGTTGTATCACTGCTGTACTGTATAATGGAGTAGCACATTTCATTGGTGCTGTCTTTTGGGTGATGATAGGTGTATCTTTATTTCCTTTTTGCCACTTTTCCATTGGTTGAAAAATGTAAGATGCGCTGATTCGAAAGATCTTTGCTGTCCACATTTACTTGTATTCACATTTGCTCACTCTTAGCTATGGTTGTCTCTAGATGGATAGTTCTTACTGCTTGGAGTTTAACTCTGCATGTCAAACCAGGCAAATCATTATAATGAGAAATCTGCCTTTGTTCTGGTGGAATGGGCTTTTTAACCCCCAAAGCCAGAGACACACCAAACTGACACCAGAGAACTCGTAGTGACGAAGTCCGACGGATGTGTGGATGTGTGGCCAGACGTTGCCTGTGTCTGGGCCAGAATGTTGCATGTGATCACACCGCAAAGACTACAGCCAGTGGCCAACTATCATGTATGTTCATACTAACATGTATGTTCCGATCTTGCTCACCGGAGGGCTCCGCCACCTTATCAACATACTCAGTCGGACCAAAAAGCCGCCCACTGGGGTCCGGCTATTGCTGACGGTGTGGGTCACACCGCAAAACTAGGGTTACAGGCGTTCACCCCAATATCAGCCCACAGTCAGCCTGGTATGTCACCAGTTTTAACATTGTGTGTGTGTGTGTGTTTGCAGGCCAGCCCAGAGAGGGGATCTGCCTCCCCCTGTTCCCCTACTGCTGCAGGACCTCACTACTTTGAAGGTAAAAACACACACCTAAATACCTGAACACCTGAACAAAACAAAAAAACTTCCCCACACCTCTTACCACAGAACCATTGAATCAGAGTAGACTAAGACTCCAGTGCACCTGAACTAAAAACCTGCTACACCACATCTGACATCTGTACTGAGCCTGGAGGGGAGTCACACTCTGTACTCTTTGATAGTGCACTTCCCCTGCCTGCCTGGGGAAGACACTGAACTTCAGCTGGTCTCCAGATTAACCTGTTGCTGCTCACTTGTCCTGCTTTCAAAGCATGGCAGTGCCAGCTTTATAACCAAAGACACCAGCTAGCATGTTAGCAAGATTTAATCTGAGCCGGTTGGGTTGTTGGTGCTGTTTGCAAGGATGTCTCTGCATGCTTTTTAGTTAGTTATCTCACACACAGTTCTTTTTCAGGCAGAACACCTCACTGCTGCATTAGGAGATCTCCCTTTACTTTTACCCTGGAGTGACTGTGTGTGTGTGTGTGTGTGTGTGTGTGTGTGTGTGTGTGTGTGTGTGTGTGTGTGTGTGTGTGTGTGTGTGTGTGTGTGTGTGTGTGTGTGTGTGTGTGTGTGTGTGTGTGTGTGTGTGTGTGTGGCAAAGGACTGTGACTAGCAGTGGCAATGCAAGAATGCTTCCACTGTCACTATCGCAACTTGATAGAGATTATTTACAAACACTGTTAATGATTTAGGAATATAATAATAAGTGACTTGTATTAATATATTCCTTGTATGAATCATGTGCTTATGAAAGCAGGAGCATGGCTTTTCTCTCTGTGTGTGTAACTAGAATATTAGGTGCCACTAAGTCTGCATATGAGCAAGAGCATATTTAGACCAGACGAGATGTTTGTTTGTCTAATAAATATACTTTCATGCAGCTCCGGAGTCCTGAGGTAACTAGGGTGAATTTTCACTTATCACAACTTACTGTCACTAAATACATGAATGGGAAAAACCTCCATCCTGTTGTGAAGTAGTGTGTTGAGCGGCAGAGGCAGTCACCAGGATAACAGGTTCAATAAACCCTAAAAGGGTTTCAGATTTTATTTCCACTGCCGGCAGGTGACAGACAAACGAACTTCACAAAAATCACAAAACAAACAAACAAACAGACAAACAAACAAAAAGATCCTTAACTCTACTGACTTGCAATAATACCTTTGTTAGCCAAAAGCAACAGGCCTCCTCTCACATCAGAGGTCCTAACTCCACTCCCCTGCCATTCCCTAAATGCAGGTTATATTATGTATAACTCCTCCTTCTAGGAGTTAACCATTATGCAGGAATCAATCATCTAAACAGACAACAATTTAAACTATTTAACCTGTATTAAGCATACAATAATATACATTTGACATCGTGACATGCACAAACATATTAATAAGGCTTTTGTCAGCCAGCTACAATGTCTTTCTTCACTACGGAAGAAAACACCCGTCTCAGGTGGAACCGTCCATTCTTTCCCACTGTCGCGTGAATAGGGAAGCGTCTTTCATATGCGCTCTGGTTCGGTTGCGTGCCGGTTAGGCTGAAGGTGAGCTCCGCAATTTGTTATCCCTTTTGTCCAATGCGGGATCCTTCTCAAAGGCTCATAGTTCCCCAAGCACTCACGCTTTAAAGTTCGCTGAACACTTGTGTCACAGGTGGGGGGCACTGGAGCCTCCACTTCACCTAAACCACTATTACTCTGAGGAGCACACCGTAACTTCACCCCAAAAAGATGGCAGACGCAGAGAGTCAGGGTTAAAAGTAATTATTTTATTAAATAGTTAAAAAGAGAAAAGTCTTTGATGTCAGGGCACTTCGTGAGGCTTTGGCAGAGGGGGGGGAGAGAGAGCTCCAAAGCCTAGGAGACTGTGGGATTAATGGCAGGGAAGTGGGGAGAAGAGCAGTGTGGGCTTATTCCAGGGTAGCACAGCCGTTGTTGCAATTCCTACAGGTGGTCGGGGCAATTGATGGTAGCTGCTCGCCTCGTCTCCTCCAGTAGGGGATCCTGGGCTGTGAGAAGCTAACCGGAGAAAGTTATTTGATGTCAAACATGTTCTACACTCTCAGTTAGCAGGGCACGGATGTAGCATACACAGATCATGGGTAAAACCTGGAACTGTCGTGGGAGGCCACATTAACAACAGTGCAGTCAATTAGTGCAAACACTTCGACACACCACTCTAGGGGAACACGGCACACAACGTCACTTCAACAATGGCACTTTCAGGTGTAAACAATGTCACAGCAAATAGTCAGTCCATAGTGGCCCAACACAGGGGCTTACGTGCTCATATAAATAGACAGTCCAGGCAATAGCTCCACGATCCGGCGGGTAGTGCAGCAATGTTGCAAAGAGAGAGTTCGTGCCACACAAATGACAGCGGTAGCGTCCTCAAAAGATACATATAACTGGCCAACCGTTAGCAGACAGTAAACCAGTGATACACGGTACTTCTGATTGGCAAGGAGGCAGGTTACTTAGCTTCACGTCGTTAGGGCGTCCTCCACTCTTAGCAGTATTCGTAACCTTTATTCCGGGGTTCCTCTCGGTGAATGCGACTGGCGAGGGGTTGCGCTATCCAGCTTCAATTACTCCGTATGCTCTGGGTAGTAGCTTGCCTGGCTTGTCATCAGTTTGTTCGAATTTTGCTCGGGCCGCCGTCTCGCCTACGAGTCCTTGTTCCTTGGCCCTGCCTGCTCCTTCCCAATCTGCCTCTATACTGGTGGTAACCTGTTGCTTTTCAAGAGCTCACAATCAGAGGGTTAATTAGACAGAAGAGTTGATGTTGGCTGCGCAGCTGAAGCTAGTTAGCCTAATCAATGGCTAAACCCAGGGTTTGTTTACATGGTAGCTTCTAGCTGGTGTTACGCTCTCAGCGCACCCCTAGGAACCCAACTCCCTGACGGTTGGTTCCTCCCCCACTGAATGTGGTCACCCCGTGACATCCTCCCCCACTATTGGGTTCTAGTCCCAGTTACCGTACCTCTCCGGGGGCTGGCCCTGGGTGTCCCGTTGGGAACGTCTGGGCGGTGGCAGGGGGTCCAGTTCGTCTGCGGGCGGTCCAGGTCTCACAGGCACTGCTGCCCACCCCATCCCAGGTGGTATCGGGACTGCTGGTCTCACTGGCGACTCTCACCTCGGTACTGGGTAATTTGGACAGGGACGAAGCAGGTTGCGATGTAGTACCCGATCAGGGCCTAGCCTCCCTTCCGGCCGCACAGTGTAGACGGGCTGGTCAGGTCGCTGGCTGCATACCACATAGGGTGTGGCCTCCCAACGGTCGCTTAACTTCCCTTTACCTTGTCGTTGGCAGTCTCGCACCAGCACACGCTCGCCAGGCAGCAGGGGGGCGTCTTGGGCTGTCCGGTCGTACAGGCGCTTGTTCTTGGCAGCGGCAGCACCTAAATGCTCGGTGACCTGCCTGTAGGCATCTTGGAGCCGTCGGTGGTGTTGACTCACCCACTCTGTTGTACTTTGGGGTCCGTTTCTCGGTGCCGTCCCAAGGAGCAGATCCATGGGTAGACGCACATGTCTTCCAAACATCAGGTAGGATGGGGCATAGCCTGTGGTACTATGTACACTGTTGTTATAGGCTTGTATTAGGAAAGGGAGATGGTCCACCCACCTTCTGTGTTGCTCGACTTCCAGGGTCCCCAAAAGGCTCAGCAGGGTCTGGTTTAACCTCTCACATCCTCCGTTACCCTGCGGGTGGTATGGCGTAGTGTGGGTCTTTCGGCAACCGTACAGCTGGCACAGCTCTTGAATGACCTTTGATTCAAAGTTCGGGCCCTGGTCGGAGTGGAGGGTCTCTGGACAACCGAAAGCTTGGAACACTGTGCCCCAAAGAACCCTGGCGGTGGTGATGGCGGTCTGGTCAGTGGTTGGGATCGCCCAAGCGTACTTGGTAAACAAGTCGGTCACCACCAAGATGTTCTGGTAGCGGTCCGTTGGCCGACTCAGCGTCAGGAAGTCCATACTCACGGTGTGAAGGGGAGCCTTGGGCAGTATGGGGACTAAGGGGGCTTTCGGGTTTTGTCTTGCTTTGAAAAGCATACAGCGTGGACAGCTCTGGACGAAGGCCTCCACCGACTCCTCCATCTTCGGCCAGTAAAAGTTTCTCCTCAACAGGGACAAGGTCCTCTCCTGCCCTTGGTGGCCCATCTGTGTGTGGTAGGCTTGGAGGAGGGACTGAACCTGGGTCCGTGGCACCACTACCTGGAACACAGTGTCATGGGTTACGGAGTCATGCACCGAACGACAAACCACCCGGAGTTTATCCCAGTGGCTCAGGAGCTGTCTCACAGTTGGTGTCTGGGCCTTTCTCTCTGCGGCTGAGGGTAAGGAGTCCTGGCTCAGGTAGGTCCGAACTGCCACCAAGTCGTCATCTTCCCCCTGCAGCTCCTCCCATCAGTTTGGGTCCCAGCCCCAGCTGGCGGGGGGCAACTCGTGGCTTGATCCTGGTGCCTCGATCACTCCTACCAGTAGACCATCTTCAGGTTCTGTGGAAGGGGTTGAGGCTGGGTCGGTCTCACCTTTAGCCGGGAGCCTAGAAAGCACATCAGCATTAATGTGTCCTTTACCCGGTCGATAGTTGATGTGGTAGTCGTAGTTGGCCAGTTGGGCCACCCACTGCTGTTCTACGGCCCCCAGTTTGGCTGTCTGTAAGTGGACAAGAGGGTTATTATCAGTCACAACCTTTACCTTAAGGCCCCATAAGTAATCTTTAAATATTTCACTCAAGGCCCACTTCATGGCGAGAAGTTCTATTTTAAAAGAGCTGTAGCGGGAGTCATTCCGCTCAGCTGGATGGAGGCTCCGGCTTGCATATGCAATGACACGCTCTACCCCCTGTTGCTGCTGAGCCAGTACGGCGCCCAACCCTGCGTTACTGGCATCAGTGTAGAGGATGAAGGGTTGCGAGAAGTCTGCATATGCAAGGATGGGGGCCTGCAACAGCTCTTGCTTTAGCCTTCGAAAGGCTGCATCACACTCAGGGCTCCAGGCTTCAGAGGGAGATCCCCGGCCCCGAGGGCGCCCTGTGCCTACCAAGAGTTCGTTCAGGGGCTTCGCGATCTTGGAGAAGTCCTTAATGAAGCGTCTGTAGTAACCCACATAGCCCAGGAAGGACCTCACCTGTCGGACCGTCTTAGGAGGTTCCCAGTCTTGTACGGCCGATAGCTTTTCTGGGTCAGGGGAGATTCCGGTGGAGCTGACGCGATGGCCCAGGAACTTGACCTCTTTCTGGAACAGCTGCCATTTCTCCGGCCGCAGTTTTAAGCCGTATTTCTCCATGGCCTGCAGCACTTGTTCTAGATGTTTAAGGTGGGAGGAGAAATCCGGGGAGAACACAATGACATCGTCCAGGTATACCAGGGTGGAGTCGACTAGCTGCCCGCCCAGACACCGCTGCATCAGCCTCTGGAAGGTTGCCGGGGCGTTGCAGAGGCCAAAGGGCATCCGGTCCCACTCAAACAGGCCGAAAGGGGTGGTGAAGGCAGTCTTCTCGCGGTCGCTCTCCTCGACCTGGACCTGCCAATATCCACTGGCCAGGTCCAAGGTGGAGTACCAGGCAGCCTGGGTCAAGCTGGTAAGGGAGTCTTCTATCCGGGGTAAGGGGAAAGCATCCTTCTTGGTCACGCTATTCAGTTTCCGGTAGTCGACACAGAACCTCCAGGCCCCAGTCTTCTTCTGCACGAGGACTATCGGTGCTGCCCAGGGACTGCTGCTTTCGCGGACGATGCCACCGTCCAACATCCCTCGCAGTAAGGTGTGGACTTCCTGATACAGGGTAGGTGGTACTGGGCGGTATCGCTCACAGCTTGGTGCCGCATCACCGGTGGGGATCTGATGTCTGACGATGTTAGTACATCCATAATCCTCGTCGTGGGTGGAGAACACATGCTGCCATCTAGTCAGGAAGCACTTGAGCTGGTGCTGCTGGTCCTCATCCAGACCATCCCCCCGTAGTGACTTGCCAGTGAGGTGTTCAGGCATGGCCGCCCCGGACGCGTCTGTCTTGTGGCCTGCGTGCTGGATGTCGACCTCGACCACCCCAGAGCTGACTTGATGGAAACTGACCTCACCGCCTTCTCTTACTTGTTGGGGTCCCACCGCTGTGACTCGGGCTAAGCACTGATGGCGATGGAGGTTGACTGGGTATGGCCTAGCGTTCCGCACCCTCACAGGAACCCGACCACGATGCACGGTAGCAAGGCCTCGTGCCACCTCGATCGCCTGGCATTCCGGGTGTGGCTCCACTGTGACCCAGTTATCCGGTCCATAGGCCCGGGCTGGCAACCTGGCCCAGACTATGGCTTCACTCTGGGCTGGGATGGAAAGGGCATAACGGCAGGCCACCCGTCCGGTGTCTTCCTGGTCCCACTGGGTCTTGGCAGCTTGGATCCTGCGGCAGTCTGCGAAGATGTGCTCCCACTGCTGACCCTCTGTGTGTAGGACATTCATGCCCAACAGGGCTCGATGGGTACCCAGACAGTGGTCTCGGACGATGACGACCCCCTTGTCCGGCACGTTGATGTCTCGAACCTGGATGTCGCTGACCACATAGCCAATGTAGGGGATGTTGAGTCCCTTGGCTCCTCGCAAGGTCAGCCATGGTGTTTCTGCTCCTTGGAGCTGTTGAACATCAAAAAGTTCTTGGCACAAGCTTTCAGAAAACAGGGTTACCTGAGAACCAGTGTCGACCAAGCATTTGATCTTCTTACCCCTGACCTGTATGTCGATGGTGGGGCACTGTCCAATAAGGCTGTTTCTAGGGCAGGAGGGGTGGTCGGTTGAAGGGGTCCCGGCCACTTGACCCACGGTGACCGGTAAAGCTAAAAACCCCCTTGTGACCCCCGACGAGGACCAGGGCCACACTGGCGGCTGATGTGGCCTGCCTCACCGCAACTGTTGCAGACTGGCCTCCCCTGGTCATCCCACCGGAACCTGGGCCCGGCAGCCCGGCCTGGACGCCGTGGTGGCTCCCGGCTACTATCAGAGTAGGACTGCTCACGGGGCAGTGGTGGGTTGCTAGGCTGGTGGCTAGGCTGACCCCGGCGTAGCTCTTCAAGAAGGGTTTTTTAGACAGTTCAGTCATCTGCTCCTTCACCTCTTTCATGACTTCAGCATGCAGTTCCCGCTTCCAGTCGGCCGTAGAAGGAGGAGCAGGGGTGCAGGCACTGCTGGTAGCCATGCATATGGGTTGGTCAGCCATCTCTGCATGGTCCAATTCCAGGGCCAGGGCCTCTGTCCGGAGGTCTTCGAAAGTCAGGTTCGGGTCACGGCGGAGCTGCAGCCGCAAGCTCTGGCGGATGTTGGTGTCATAGAGCCCCATGAGGAACTGGTCCCGCAGCAGGGCCTCTCCAACGCCGAGGCCATGGTCGTGCCGTCTTTTCGGTCGGGTGAACAGCTCACGCATCTCGACACAAAAGAACGCAGTGATTGTCTTGGCCCTTGCTTACATGTAAAAAACTGGGCCCTCAGCGTGGCCACCGGGGTGTGGTCGCCATAGAATCCGGCCAAGAAGTCAAACACAGCTTTTGGGTTGTTGCGTTGGTCCTCTGGTGCTGCCTGGACCTCACGCTTGGCTTCACCCTCGAGAGACCCCAGCACAAACTGTAACCTCTGCTGTTCACTCAGCCCCTGCAAGCCAGCCAGGTATTCAGTCTGGGACTTCCACTCTTGCAGACTTAGTTCTGATCCTCGTCCTCCAAACCTCTGTGCCCATGTTGCTCCCATGAAGACAGGCATCACTTGGGGGCGTACTTAAGTAAATCCTGCCGGCTACGCCACTTGTCACAGGTGGGGGGCACTGGAGCCTCCACTTCACCTAAACCACTATTACTCTGAGGAGCACACCGTAACTTCATCCCAAAAAGATGGCAGACGCAGAGAGTCAGGGTTAAAAGTAATTATTTTATTAAATAGTTAAAAAGAGAAAAGTCTTTGATGTCAGGGCACTTCGTGAGGCTTTGGCAGAGGGGGGGGAGAGAGAGCTCCAAAGCCTAGGAGACTGTGGGATTAATGGCAGGGAAGTGGGGAGAAGAGCAGTGCGGGTTTAGTCCAGGGTAGCACAGCCGTTTTTGCAATTCCTACAGGTGGTCGGGGCAATTGATGGTAGCCGCTCGCCTCGTCTCCTCCAGTAGGGGATCCTGGGCTGTGAGAAGCTAACCGGAGAAAGTTATTTGATGTCAAACATGTTCTACACTCTCAGTTAGCAGGGCACGGATGTAGCATACACAGATCATGGGTAAAACCTGGAACTGTCGTGGGAGGCCACATTAACAACAGTGCAGTCAATTAGTGCAAACACTTCGACACACCACTCTAGGGGAACACGGCACACAAGGTCACTTCAACAATGGCACTTTCAGGTGTAAACAATGTCACAGCAAATAGTCAGTCCATAGTGGCCCAACACAGGGGCTTACGTGCTCATATAAATAGACAGTCCAGGCAATAGCTCCACGATCCGGCGGGTAGTGCAGCAATGTTGCAAAGAGAGAGTTCGTGCCACACAAATGACAGCGGTAGCGTCCTCAAAAGATACATATAACTGGCCAACTGTTAGCAGACAGTAAACCAGCGATACACGGTACTTCTGATTGGCAAGGAGACAGGTTACTTAGCTTCACGTCGTTAGGGCGTCCTCCACTCTTAGCAGTATTCGTAACCTTTATTCCGGGGTTCCTCTCGGTGAATGCGACTGGCGAGGGGTTGCGCTATCCAGCTTCAATTACTCTGTATGCTCTGGGTAGTAGCTTGCCTGGCTTGTCATCAGTTTGTTCGGATTCTGCTCGGGCCGCCGTCTCGCCTACGAGTCCTTGTTCCTTGGCCCTGCGTGCTCCTTCCCAATCTGCCTCTATACTGGTGGTAACCTGTTGCTTTTCAAGAGCTCACAATCAGAGGGTTAATTAGACAGAAGAGTTGATGTTGGCTGCGCAGCTGAAGCTAGTTAGCCTAATCAATGGCTAAACCCAGGGTTTGTTTACATGGTAGCTTCTAGCTGGTGTTACGCTCTCAGCGCACCCCTAGGAACCCAACTCCCTGACGGTTGGTTCCTCCCCCATTGAATGTGGTCACCCCGTGACACTTGTGTATCAAACAATACTCCGTATTTCCGTGTGTACTATTAATAGTGACGGCGCATATTTCGCGTTATCACACCTGTCAAAGTCAGACGGTCCTGTGCTTTCGCTTCTTATCCTTCCAGCTTTTCAGCCTCGCCTCCTTTGTTTAGCTGTGAGTGTGGGTGTGGGTGTGGGTGTGTGTGCGTGTGTGTGTGCGTGTGCGTGTGGGTGTGCGTGTGGGTGTGGGTGTGGGTGTGTGTGTGTGTGTGTGTGTGTGTGAGTGTGTGTGAGTGTGTCTGTGTGTGCATGTAACAGTGTGTGTTTGTGTACCTGTATATGAGAGAGATACATTTGTGTGTGTGTGTGTGTGTGTGTGTGTGTTCAGCTGGTCTCGTCTCGATCTGCAGGCATAATGAGGGCTTTTGAGCGGGGTGTCCTCTCTGTCCCTCTCCAACAGCACCTCCTTATTCCCCACATGACATGGCTCTGTGTCTCTGGGCTGTGCTGCCAATACAGCACTAATATCTATATAATAAAGTATATATCACAAATAGTATACATGGCTCTGTGTCTCTGGGCTGTGCTGCCAATACAGCACTAATATCTATATAATAAAGTATATATCACAAATAGTATACATGGCTCTGTGTCTCTGGGCTGTGCTGCCAATACAGCACTAATATCTATATAATAAAGTATATATCACAAATAGTATACATGGCTCTGTGTCTCTGGGCTGTGCTGCCAATACAGCACTAATATCTATATAATAAAGTATATATCACAAATAGTATACATGGCTCTGTGTCTCTGGGCTGTGCTGCCAATACAGCACTAATATCTATATAATAAAGTATATATCACAAATAGTATACATGGCTCTGTGTCTCTGGGCTGTGCTGCCAATACAGCACTAATATCTATATAATAAAGTATATATCACAAATACCCCCCCCCCCCCCCCCCCAGTCATACTTTACTCCTTCTTTCATGGCATGCCTTATTTATTCGCCTTATCTTGCTGTTTCTTAATCTCTCTGTCACTTTCTCTCTCTCTTTCTTTCTTTCTCTCTCTCTCTCTCTCTTTCTCTCCCTCTCCCTCTGTCTCTCAATGTCATCATCCTCGCATCTCACTGCACGAAAAGCAAGATTATCGGGCCCGTAAACGCTGTGATACTGCCACGAATGATAAGCATTCCTGGTTGATAGCGGACATTCCCCCGAAATTTTCGTCTGCCGCAAATTAACGGAATTTCCCGCATACAGGCCAAGAGGGGAGAGGGGGGCGTTGTGTTACTTCTCACCTCCCGCTGAAAGAGGTGTGAAAGGCTCTTATTAGCATATTGACTGTAGCCTCACACACAATGCAGCCATTGGTTGAAAATGACAATGATTTGAAATGTAACCGTCTTGTGATTGGGGAAAGAGATTCTTCCCTATTGGTCAACTTTCAACTGACAAAATCGTAGCCCCTCCCATTAACAGCTATTGCCTCATAAAAACGAAATTAATAATTTATGTATAATAATATTATAATAATATAGGCTACTAATAATGGTTTTATATGAAATTAATGAATTTCTTATTAATCATTTAAATAATCATAATCATAGTAGGCCTAATAGAAAGGCAGACAAATCGAGCATTGAAGACCTTAGTCAGGAATTGAAAACCAAAGCTTTATTTACACAGAAAAACAGAGGGGAAACAGCAGCAATAACAGCAACACAGCACTGGGACAAAATATTTTTGCAACGGCTTTAATAGTGGCGGAAATGTCTCTTTGCAGCCTCAGAGTCATACACCGGTGGTGGTAGTCTTGGCGACGGTGTGCCGACACAAAGCCTTCTATGGTGCGTCAGCGCATATCTGGGGTCCAGGTCGAGTCTTCCCTGCAGAGCCGCACACAGGTCAGAGAGCTCGTTGCTTCTGAAAACAGGCTGCCGCACGATCCAGCCAGTTTCCCCCTCGTCTGTGCAATCCCCTTCATCGGACATCAGGTCCAGAGTAACGTACTTCCATAGGTCCATTTCTTCCCTCGCCAAGACAGCCATCCTCGCCTCCAACAGCTGTAAAGATAAACCAAATTAGTGCCGCTGTGCTGACACAACGATAACGCATATTTCTATAGTTCGTCCATCAAATGTGTTTAACGACTGCATTTGTACATTTGTTTATAAAGGACATCGTTTCTGATGCAAAAACGTCCCTTTTTATTAACACGATTACATAGGACCATGCACTGCAATTACTGTAGCCTACAGCTGATCTAATCCTTATCAATCTTACCCTCTTTCTTCTCTGGCGTAGACGGGCTGCAGACTTTGTGACTGATGCCTGGGCTGCAAGGCATGGCTGGCTGTATCGGTAATTTCTCCGGACAGTTTCGTACTACGTCTTACAAGCCGCTGGAAAATAAATAATTAAGTTAAAAGTTAAATAACAGATAACATCGTTGTGCTGCCTCAGATGCCACAGATAACAACAAACTGAAAACAAAAGTAATATATAAGGTCACTTACTTATATAATTCCAGGGTCCACACCGCTCATGTTCGGACATTGGGACAGGGCTGCCACCAAATCAGTTGTGACTGCCGTGTTATGCGGTGAGCTCAATCTGTGAAAAACAAAATGTCAATAGTTTAGTTGAATGATAGAGAATGATACACCTACTTTAGCCGAACAGATCCTGTATTTGTTTTTGTATTTGTCTCACCCTTGCATTGGGTCGTATGGCATGGCGTTATCCTCTCTGTTGTGTAAACGCCTCACTGTTTCCTGTAGTAGTAGGCCTACAATACACATTTTCAGAGTTTAGAGGGAACTGGAGTTGAGATATAGTATATAGTATATTAGTGCAGCTATCTTTAAAACAGACATTGGTATTTATACAGTAGCCTACATAATCACTTGTGTGTCATCCTTTTCTAAAGTGCCAACACTCAATTACACTGTAAAAAGTGGTGCTGGGTAAAAGTTAATTGCACTAGATTAAAATGTAAAGATTTACTCAATTCAATGTAGCTTTTGATTAAACAAACTAATATTGTGTTCAGAAAACTGTAATGTGTCTTAGAAAACTGTAACGTGCTGCCAATCTCTCCATTCCATAAGATTATCTTGGATGAGCATGACAGATGTGCTTTGCGAACAATGTATCACCAGATGTACCCTAACAACTGTATAATTGAGGTTGACTGTTTTAGCATGACATGCAAAAGGGTATCATATCAAAATGTAAATTACTCCATAGAAGGATCTAGAGCAGAGAGATCAGCGTATGTATATGCTAAGTGGTGTGCCAACACTAACAGTTTTAAGGTGCCCATCATTGACCCTCTATCTGAACCAAGACCAGGGTACTATTCGGCGACGCTCGCTAAGCGGTTTAGCGAGCTAAATTCCAGGCTAAAAAAAGACAACACCGCTTTAGAGAGTTCGCCATAGCAACTTTTGCTCAATAACCATGGTAATTAATCGCTTAGCCCTAGCCTGCTCCAGGACAGGCTAAGCAAAGTTTAGCTGGCTAAACTTGCCACACCCACGCCAAAAGGAGGGATCCCATTGACAAGGTTAATAGTTTGATTAGCGTAGGAAGAGTTCTTTGCGATCGCCAAGAAGATCCATTTTTCCATCATGATGAGTTCTTGTATGACTGCTACCGATCCACCCGACAAGGAATAATTAATTTAAAAGACTTCTCGAGTCATGTATTGCATACACCACCGTCGAACATTGAATGTCTTCTATTTTTGTAATGTCGGCGATGCGGAGAACAAAGCACTCATAATTATATGACATTTGACAGTTGATAAACCAGAAATAACTTTCATGCTCAGCCTGAGACGTGATTTTTAGTTTGCACATGAATACTAACGTTTTCTTTGATCCCAGGAAATTTGAGCACATAACCCATCACCATTACGGAGATATTGGCTAAAGTTGTTTTACCTACTTTAACTTACATCATTGCAAACGTTTAGTTTTGCAAACGTGTCTAGTTTTTGTGCAGTGGTGGATGTGGATGGTAAGGTGGTTGCATGATAAGAAGAAAGAAAGAAACACAATTTATTTGCATTGCTTCAATTTATTGAATTTCTTATTAATACATTTTCATTTAGTCATTTAGCAGACGGTTTTATTCAAAGCGATTTAAAACTACAATTCTTACGAAGGTGAAGGGAATCGAACCGGTGATTAACTGCATGTAAGCCCTACGCTCTGCCCGCTGCACCAAAGTCACATGTTCGGATCAAGAAAAGATATCACTACTTAGACAGCCTATGGACAGTTTCTTTAATGCTGTTGCAGTCGCGCGACAGTGATGAATTTTGACATGATTATGGTCTTGAATTCTTCATAACGCGTTCATGGTCATATCCCGCCTTAGCAGAGAAAAAAAATAGTCTTTTTCTTTGAGTTTAGACTATAATGCCGTTCAAAAAATCCTGGTTTTGGTTATCGACCTTTCATGCCTTTTAAAGCAGGACGTGCACGCGCAATTTAGCTGATGATTTTAGCCTGGGATAAATTAACGAGAGGTTAAAATAAACTAGAAAATGCATTTCCTGAAGGAAATACCAGTGCATGAAATGCAAAGGTTAAGAAAGGAAGAAGAAAAGAAAGAAGAGTGAAAGAAGGAAAGAAGAAAGGAAAGAAGAGTGGAAGAAGGAAAGACAAAAGGAAAGAAGAGTGAAGAAAGGAGAGAAGAGTGGAAGAAGGAAAGAAGAAAGGAAAGAAGAGTGAAGTAAGGAAAGAAGAGTGGAAGAAGGAAAGAAGAAAAGAAAGAATAGTGAAATAATTAAAGAAGAAAGGAAAGAAGAGTGGAAGAAGGAAATAAGAAAAGAAAGAAGAGTGAAAGAAGGAAAGAAGAGTGTAAGAAGGAAAGAAGAGTGAAGAAAGGAAAGAAAAGTGGAAGAAGGAAAGAAGAGTGGATGAAGGAAAAAAGAAAGGCAAGAAGAGTGGAAGAAGGAAAGAAAAATGGAAGAAGAAAATAAGAAAGGAAAGAAGAGTGGAAGAAGGAAAGAAGAGTGAAACAGAGTGGCTCTGGATGAAGAGATAAAGAGAGAGTGAAAATATTGAAAAAAGGAGATAAAAATGTGTCGTGAAGAAGTGTCGTGAAGAAGAGAGATTGAGTGTGAGAGAAAGTTGACAGAGAGAAAGATGGAGAGATGGAGAGAAAAAAAAATAGAGAATGGATGGTGTCTTAATGTTCCTAGTTACAGTTAAATTGAGAGGGACAGAGAGAGAAGAGGTTCTTTGGATTTGGCACAGGTGTCAGTCAAGCACAGGTGCAAGCCAGTTTAAAGACCCTATTATGATGTCATAATGGCCCAATGTAAGTCAATGGGAGAAATTTATATTCGTTTTTCTTTAATATCTTAAAAAGTATAAAGTCTAGAAAAGTGAAAAATACATAGCATAAGTGTCGTTTACAAGACCTACGCGACAAAGTTTGAATGAAGTTTCTACGTTAAGCGGTTCGGGCTGAATTAATCGCAGAAAAAGGTAACAAGAACTAGAAAATGCATTTCCTGAAGGAAATACCAGTGCATGAAATGCAAAGGTTAAGAAAGGAAGAAGAAAAGAAAGAAGAGTGAAAGAAGGAAAGAAGAAAGGAAAGAAGAGTGGAAGAAGGAAAGACAAAAGGAAAGAAGAGTGAAGAAAGGAGAGAAGAGTGGAAGAAGGAAAGAAGAAAGGAAAGAAGAGTGAAAGAAGGAAAGAAGAAAAGAAAGAAGAGTGAAGAAAGGAAAGAAGAGTGGAAGAAGGAAAGAAGAAAAGAAAGAAGAGTGAAATAATGAAAGAAGAAAGGAAAGAAGGGTGAAATAATGAAAGAAGAAAGGAAAGAAGAGTGAAGGAAGGAAAGAAGAGTGTAAGAAGGAAATAAGAAAAGAAAGAAGCGTGAAAGAAGGAAAGAATAAAGGAAAGAAGAGTGTAAGAAGGAAAGAAGAGTGAAGAAAGGAAAGAAAAGTGGAAGAAGGAAAGAAGAGTGGATGAACGAAAAAAGAAAGGCAAGAAGAGTGGAAGAAGGAAAGAAAAATGGAAGAAGAAAATAAGAAAGGAAAGAAGAGTGGAAGAAGGAAAGAAGAGTGAACAAGAGTGGCTCTGGATGAAGAGATAGTGAAAATATTGAAAAAAGGAGATAAAAATGGAGTGAAGAAGAGAGATTGAGTGTGAGAGAAAGTTGACTGAGAGAGAAAGATGGAGAGATGGAGAGAAAAAAAATAGAGAATGGATGGTGTCTTAATGTTCCTAGTTACAGTTAAATTGAGAGGGACAGAGAGAGAAGGGGTTCCTTTGATTTGGCACAGGTGTCAGTAAAGCACAGGTGCAAGCCAGTTTAAAGACCCTATTATGATGTCATAATGGCCCAATGTAAGTCAATGGGAGAAATTTATATTCGTTTTTCTTTAATATCTTAAAAAGTATAAAGTTTAGAAAAGTGAAAAATACATAGCATAAGAGTCGTTTACAAGACCTACGCGACAAAGTTTGAATGAAGTTTCTACGTTAAGCGGTTCGGGCTGAATTAATCGCAGAAAAAGGTAACAAGAATAAGAAGAAGAAGAAGAAGCCTAGGAATAACAATACAGGGCATTTCATGCACTGTAATAATAATAAGAAGAAGAAGCCTAGGAATAACAATACAGGGCATTTCATGCACTGTAATTAGCGCCCGTCGCCAGACGGGCTTGGCCTGTTCTCAATTAGCGAGCTAGTTACAGTGCATGAAATGCCCTGTATTGTTATTCCTAGGCTTCTTCTTCTTCTTCTTATTCTTGTTACCTTTTTCTGCGATTAATTCAGCCCGAACCGCTTAACGTAGAAACTTCATTCAAACTTTGTCACGTAGGTCTTTTAAACGACACTTATGCTATGTATTTTTCACTTTTCTAAACTTTATACTTTTTAAGATGTTAAAGAAAAACGAATATAAATTTCTCCCATTGACTTACATTGGGCCATTATGACATCATAATAGGGTCTTTAAACTGGCTTGCACCTGGCTTGCACCTGTGCTTTACTGACAACCTCTTCTCTCTCTGTCCCTCTCAATTTAACTGTAACTAGGAACATTAAGACACCATCCATTCTCTATTTTTTTTTCTCTCCATCTCTCCATCTTTCTCTCAGTCAACTTTCTCTCACACTCAATCTCTCTTCTTCACTCCATTTTTATCTCCTTTTTTCAATATTTTCACTCTCTCTTTATCTCTTCATCCAGAGCCACTCTTGTTCACTCTTCTTTCCTTCTTCCACTCTTCTTTCCTTTCTTATTTTCTTCTTCCATTTTTCTTTCCTTCTTCCACTCTTCTTGCCTTTCTTTTTTCCTTCATCCACTCTTCTTTCCTTCTTCCACTTTTCTTTCCTTTCTTCACTCTTCTTTCCTTCTTACACTCTTCTTTCCTTTCTTCTTTCCTTCTTTCACTCTTCTTTCTTTTCTTATTTCCTTCTTCCACTCTTCTTTCCTTCCTTCACTCTTCTTTCCTTCTTTCATTATTTCACTCTTCTTTCTTTTCTTCTTTCCTTCTTCCACTCTTCTTTCCTTTCTTCACTCTTCTTTCTTTTCTTCCTTCCTTCTTTCACTCTTCTTTCCTTTCTTCTTTCCTTCTTCCACTCTTCTCTCCTTTCTTCACTCTTTTTTCCTTTTGTCTTTCCTTCTTCCACTCTTCTTTCCTTTCTTATTTCCTTCTTTCACTCTTCTTTCTTTTCTTCTTCCTTTCTTAACCTTTGCATTTCATGCACTGGTATTTCCTTCAGGAAATGCATTTTCTAGTTAATCTCCAGTTGCGAGCTAAATTAATTATCTTAGCTTCAGTTGTACGCCGAACAGGGCCCAGCTGTTATAAAGCAGTTCTTGGTTGTTAATGTCATGACAAAAAGTACTACATGCAAACATGTTCTAGCTAAAGTTTCTTGGCTTAATCCCCATCCTGACAGACATTTTAATGGAAAGCCAGTAGAAGTTTGGAGTTTGCAGGGAGCAGACACCACCCACCCAGCATCGTTCCTCCCTATAGAACGCATTGCTGGAAGTACACACATCCACTGTGCAGTTAAGCAAGACAAGGGAAAAGGTTACTGTTGTCATGCCACTCTGCACACTGGCTGAAATGTAGCATATTAAGTGCTAAATCCTGTAGGATGACACAGAGTTCTGTAAACTTTGCTAATGTCAATTTGTAAATATTTTCAAGAGAAAAAAAAAAATGAGAAATTATTTTCTTGTGTTCCCTTCCTTTTCTCTGACTGTAATCATACTAATTACCAAGCTGGTAAAAGATGGTAAAAGCTGGCCTTATTTGCATTTGTATAGCTCACAGCATTGCCTTTACAAGGGGGGGGGGGGGGGGGGGGGGTTCAATCCAGGTCAATTCAATTAACATAACAAAACCTAGGCCTGGCCAAACGGAAGGGGGGGGGGGGGGGGCTTTCACACCAATGTGGGCTTTTACGGCAATACACAGGGTCGAAGACTGTCGTAAATCCCACATTTCATGCAGTGTCTGTTAGTATACATACATTTTCACTCATTCTTTCTCACATATTTCTTTGCCCACTAGCCCTGATGAGGATAAACTGCCTATGTTATTCGAGCAAAGCTGACAGTGTGAAAGTGTTTCAAATAACTTGATGAAAGATGCTACAAATGCAGCTCTTTGTGGTGCATGGCGGCTTCAAGGCCCTTCCTTTCCGCACTGCTTTGACTCGGAACATAAAGAGAAGAGAAGAGCCCAGAGCTGAGCACAGGCTGGCAGAGCCATGCTGATTAGGAAACCTCTGCTGCCATAGACAGGCAGAAGTTGTAGGCAGAGAGAGAGAGAGCAAGAGCACAAGAGCAAGAGAGTGGGAGGGAGGGAGGGAGGAACAGGATGGGAGACAGGGAGGAAAACAGAAGAGAGTGTTTGACCTTGGTGGAGGGCTATAGCAGTTTGTGTAAGTGTGTTTGATATTGGGGGGGGGGGGGGCTATACCAGTGTGTGTATGTGTGTTCTTACGGTACCTGTGCCCCGTAGGTTCGTACCTGCCTAATGGCAGTGCAGTGGACCCAGAGTACTACTTCAGCACGGTCAGCTCCAGCTTCTCCGTGTCGCCCCTCTTCACTGGGACCAGCGGCCGAGAGATCAGCATCCCCCTTCAGCTGCTCAGACAGCTGCTTGGCCTGGTATGGGAACACAACACAACACAACACAACACAACACAACACAACACAACACAACACAACACAACACAACACAACACAACACAACACAACACAACACAACACAACACAACACAACACAACACAACACAACACAACACAACACAACACAACACAACACAACACAACACAACACAACACAACACAACACAACACAACACAACACAACACAACACAACACAACACAACACAACACAACACAACACAACACAACACAACACAACACAACACAACACAACACAACACAACACAACACAACACAACACAACACAACACAACACAACACAACACAACACAACACAACACAACACAACACAACACAACACAACACAACACAACACAACACAACACAACCAGAGTACTACTTCAGCACGGTCAGCTCCAGCTTCTCCCCCTAAATACACATGCATGCACGCACACATTCTCTCACACACGCGGACACACAACCACAGACACACATAAATACACACGCACGCACACATAAATACACATGCATACAATCAGACGCTCGCACACACACACACACACACACACACACACACACACACAATTGACACACCTCTGAAATCTCTGTAAGACTAGCTTAAAAGACCAGGGGCCGTATTCACAAAGAATCTTAGGGCTAAAAGTAGCTCATAAGTGGCGAATTTAGGAGAAACTCCTAAAAATAATGGGCGTGTCAGTCTTAAATTTAGGACTCCTATTTTTTTTTACTAAGAGCAATTCACAAAGTATTTTATCCCTAAAAGTAGCACCTAAGTCTAAGACAGCTTAAAACTCCTCATGAGGACTCCTAAGTCACTAAGACTTATTCACAAAAAATCGTAAGATGGCTGCAGCCGACTTGGAATTGATAAAAGACATTGCTTAAACAGTGAAGGTATTAATATTTTCGTAGAATTAGCGCGGGATGCAATGACGCCTTTAAACAACGATGTGTCCCGAAGTGAAATGTTTGGAAACACAAAGATAGCCTATTTGGCTTTGCGGAAAACGCAAATGACGACACTGGGAATCATCAGTCAGCCGTTTAATTCATCAAACTATCAACGCACTGTATACCCCACATCTTCCAACAGTTTATCCAGTTGCCTTTGGACAATCGCCAATTACACAAGATCAAAGTAAATTCCATGGCGATCGCAGGAATGTCCAGTGACGGGACACACATTACAATAATTGCCCCATCAAAAGATGAGGACGTTTTCGCCCACCGTGGCCTGGATGTACCGATGACTCGTGCATTTCAACGGAGAGCGGTCTGCAGCAGGTTTTTGAGAACTTACCAGCTGGATGCCGCTGGGGTGACAGTGGCTATTGGTCCTGGGACCAGTAGGCTTTCGCTTAGGCTACGTTTCACGTTCGTTTCGCTTGAAGGGCCGTATGTGCTGATATTTGAAGTGGTCAAGGGCTGGAAATATAATAGCCTAACAGTTTGCTGGGTGCTTTAATTATTACTGCCTTGATTATATGCAATTGCCATATTTTATATTGATCGCTTTCTTTTTCTCTTAACGTGCAAAGTGTCATTCCCGTTGGATGCACAAACTTGTCATCATGCGTGTGCATTCTGCTAACTGCACTGTCCATAACTATTTAATATGACTTAATTTGAAGCCTAGCTTATTCTCTTATTTTCAGTTGATATAGTGGGATTGTTAGAGGGACGTCACAAATGAGTTTTTAATGAGAGAGCCTGTCAACAACCAATCACCGTCCTCACCCCTTCTAAACTCGTGCATGAGAATCGACGTCATCCATAGCAACGGAGTTTTTATCTTAAGCTTAGGAGTTTGTATTATCCTTAGTATGAGTAGGTCTCAGAGGCGTTGTGAATCACTTTTAAGAAATGACTCCTACGTAAAATGTTTTAGCGCGAGTTAGGAGCACTCTTAGTGGTAAGATAAAATGCTTTGTGAATACGGCCCCAGAGCACTGTGTGATGCATTAGGGTAAATCTGAATGCAGCATCTCTCTGTCCTCCCCAGGTGAAGTGCTATGTCTCCGAGCCCTTCCTGAAGGCACTAGATGCTACCTTGGCAGAGGTGACGGAGGTAGGCTTCATCTTAAACATACCAGCCAGTGTTTTACATACCAACTCTAGTTGATCCATTGAAGCCATATAAACAAAGACTAAAAAAAACAGTTTCATACGATCTCAAAGTTATATAGTGCAGTTTCATATGATCTCAAAGTCATATAGTGCAGTTTCATATGATCTCAGTCATGTAGTGCAGTTTCATATGATCTCAAAGTCATGTCGTGCAGTTTCATATGATCTCAGTCATGTAGTGCAGTTTCATATGATCTCAAAGTCATGTCGTGCAGTTTCATATGATCTCAGTCATGTCGTGCTTGGTTTTCTTCGGCTTGCTTTAGGCGGCTCAGGCTGTGTTTGTTCCACACACCCTTTTTAATGTAGCCATGTGTAGTTAAATAAAATGTTTAACTTAATTATTTGATTATATTTTATTCCATTAAAGGTGAAATCATGCAGTAGTGGATGTGGTTTTTCTCTCTGTGGTGTGAAAGGAAGCAAGAGATCCTTGAGTGGTCTGGCCTTTAACCCACCCACCTGTAATTATAGTGCAGTAAGCATGTGATTATGTCTGCTAAGAGAGGCTATCACAGCTCTCTCAGGGGCAGGGACCACAGGCAGGGGCGGAGTGGGACACAAAAATCCACCGGGACAATTCTGACTGCACCGGCCCACAACGTGCCCAAAACTGGCCCAACCCGCATCCCCTCCACCTCCCATATCAACTACACAAACAAACGGGCGGCTTTTTATCATTATTGTTAGATTTAGTGTTGATGTGTGGGTGACAGACATGACAGTGACAGTGACAGTGTATTTGTATATGTACATTTATGGAAATACGGAACAAATCGCGTCCCGTATTGGCTCAAATGTTATGCTAATTCACAACAATGTGTCCTGTTAACTCACTCGCATTTAGTTGACGGCTGGTTGAATAAATCCGTAATTCTTGTACATTTTGATGCACTTTCCTCCAGCATCCGCCTCTTTTTCAGTCTGGCCTTTTTGCCCCCTCCTTTCTCCTTTCTCTTTTCTCTTATGTCCCTCCATCAGGTCCGCTTCACCTGCGCTCTCTCCCTGATAGCCGCTAATTTATCTCCCTAGGTTCACTTGATAAAGGCACAACGATACGCATTTCCCATGAGGCAATTTGCTCCGACCATTCTACATTCAACAAAAAAACGAATTAAATCGCTGGCCAATTTATATTTGTGGTCATGAAAGTAATGGAGCGTCTGAATAAAAAATAATTACATCAATATAGGAGGCTAAACAAAAATCAGAAGGTTGGATTAATGGGAGTGAGTTTGACACACACCATAGGTGTGATGTACAGAGACAAATAGTGCGATAAATAGTGGTTGTAGGCTTCTGTTGCACCACATAACTCTCAGAGAACTTAGAGAATTTCACGGGACCATGATTGACATACATGTAATCTCGATGGGCCGCTCATGAATTTGACACGACGGCTGCGAAGGCCGGTCTGCAGGCTGGTTTTCGATAGATTATTGGCCGACCGGCCGACCGGGAAAAATCCCGGTCCTCCCGATGGCCACTCCGCCCCTGACCACAGGGTTGTCAGGAACACCGCTCTCTGCGTGCTCTGTTTTAGAAAATTGAGCTTTGTTGGACAATGAATATTTTTCAAGCACATTATTGACATTGGCTGTTTGTAATTTGTGTGTGTGTGTGTGTGTGTGTGTGTGTGGTGTACGTGTGCGTGCCTGTGCAACATTAGGCCAATCCCGGTCTGGACCTGTATTACAGCAGCTTCAGTGACCCACTGTATGTGGGCATGTTCAAGATGCTCAGAGACACGCTCTACTGCATGAGAGGTGAGAGGACAGGGGGCAGAGCATGAACATGCCCCTCTGTCAACGTGAGGCTTTGTGCATAGAGTTGCTGCTGTTTAGCTGATATATTATTACTTTCGTAGCTAAGAGTATTGTACTACATTAGTGGAGCTTAACAAATCTATAAAATATAATTTCTTTCTATTTTCCGTTTTTTTCTTCTTCTTAATTTTCTCTTTCTTACACTGTATCCTTTGTTTTCTCCCCTCCCACCTCTCACTCTCTCTCTCTCTTTCCTCTCTCTCTCTCTCTCTCTCTCTCTCAGACCTGCACAGTTCATTTGTGAAGGAAGTGCATGACTTTGTACTGGAGCAGTTCAGTAGCAGCCAGTCGGAGATGCAGCGGGTGGTCCACGAGGCCGAACGGTTGCTGGGGGAACCCAACCCTCTAAAGCTGCGTTGCCAGGCCAACGCCGCCTGCGTGGACCTTATGGTGTGGGCCGTCAAAGATGAGCAAGGTGGGCTGCCGGGACCACCAGTGACGACATCAACAGAGTGCACCACACACCACACCATAGTGGCTTCATGCATATTTGATTAATGAATGCCTCCCTGGGAACAGCTTAGTGGGGGTGGTGATGAACGCTTCAGATCCATTCAGTGTGCCTGTGCAGGTTTGGAAAGCTTATTGACTCCAGCTCATTGACAGGGCATACTCCCACATGCTGTGAGCTCTTGCTGTGACGAGAGACCCTGAGCTAGGCATGTTGTGGAAATAAAAGGTCAAGAGGGAAAAAGACTTCACACGTAGGCACTTGTTTTCTCAGAAATGTAGTTTTGGCAAAACAAGCAAAAGGCCAACCACTATGCTAGCACATGGATGAATAAATGATGCCCACTTGCCTCGTTTCTCACTTATTTTTATGTTTTTCTCTCTCTCTCTCTCTCTCTCTCTCTCCATTGTTTTTCTTTCTGTCTCCCTCCTTCTGCCCCCCTTCTGTACATCAGGAGCAGAGAACTTGTGCACTAAGCTGTCGGAGAAGCTGCAGTCCAAGACCTCCAGTAAAGTGATCATCGCCCACATGCCTCTGCTCATCTGCTGTCTGCAGGTACTCCCGGCACACATGCTCAGGCCTAGGGTCAGAGAGAAGGCTCAGGTCAAAGGCCATTACAGTGTTACATAACCCTAACCCTAACCCTAACCCTAACCCTGCTGTCTGCAGGTACTCACAGCACACATACTCAGGCCTAGGGTCAGAGAGCAGGCTCAGGTCAGAGGCCATTACAGTGTTACATAACCCTAACCCTAACCCTAACCAGCAGGCTCAGGTCAAAGGTCATTACAGTGTTACATATGGAACAGCCTCAGGCCCATTCTGTTCTTCAGAAATAAAGCCATTTGGAGTGAAATAATGTTTTTAACAATGCAAATGGATTGTATTAGTAATTATATATTGGACTGATATAACCCCTTTTTACATCATGTTTGAGTTGGAAGGGAATTCCCAAACATCATCTGCTTTTGTATAATGAGTCCTTCACTAATACTCTGTTTCTGTCGGAAAGAGCTGAACGCTGTGGCAGTCATTTTCGTTGGCCTCTGTTGCTTGGGTTGTAATCTACCTTGTGCATTGATCTGGGGAATGGGTAAAAGGAATGCATGTTATAAATGGGCATTTGAGATTTGGGATAAGATCAGGATGGTGTGACTGTGAGGATTCCCGGCTGTTTTGAAGCTGCTGTTTGAATGTCAGGGTGAGCGGTGGGAGTACTGACAGCCAGGGCTAAGTGCAGCGTTTGTTAGGTTACCATGGTTACCATGGAAGGGGTTAGGCAAGGAGAAGAACATGGAGTAGACAGCAGAGGTCTGATAGGATTTGCAGGTCTAGATTGAGTGCAATGAGCTTCATAGATTAGGGCAGGACTAGAATTGGTGATGTGCAGATTGTAGATTTCAGATCATCGTATAGCAGTGGGTCAGAGATCAGTGATAATGCGTTATGGGCTATGAGTTTATGATCCAGAAATAGTTTTAAAGGGCTTGAGAAAAATGCGTGCATGTGTGTTAGTGTAGCTATGTGTTTATGATGCAACATTAGTTTTAAAGGAGTAAAGCAATACCTGCCAGCTGATATTTACTTGAGTGTCTTTAAAGCTTTAAATAGATTAAAGAAAATAACTAATGTGTTTGCATCTTGTGTGTGTGTGTGTGTGTGTTCGTGTGCGTGTGCGTGTGCGTGCGTGTTTGTGTGTGTGAGACAGGGTTTGGGGCGTCTGTGTGAGCGTTTCCCAGTCATTGCACACTCTGCTACCATGTCTCTACGGGACTTCCTGGTTGTGCCATCGCCTGTGCTGGTCAAACTCTACAAATACCACAGTCAGTACAGCACAGGTAAGTACACGCACGCACGCACGCACGCACGCACGCACGCACGCACGCACGCACGCACGCACGCACGCACGCACGCACGCACGCACGCACGCACGCACGCACGCACGCACGCACGCACGCACGCAATTCAATGATGCAAATGGGCTTGCACCCTTACTTGCACCCTTATTGAAAGGAAACATATAGAATTTGGTGTTGGTGGGGGGCTAATTATCTTCTGTCTCTCCTATCCCTGCAAAGGGGCCGGAGACATCAAGATCAGTGTGACCAACGAGCACTCGCAGTCAACCTTCAACATGCTGTCCAACAGGAAAGACCAGCCCTCCATGTACGAGCAGCTTCGGGACATCTCCATTGACAACGTCTGCAGGTAAACAAACAACAATGCTTAACTTGCCATCTAAATCACAACACATCATGTAAACTACTAGGCTTCAACAAACTGTGTGTGTGTGATTGTGTGTGTGTGTGTGTGTGTGTGTGTGTGTGTGTGTGTGTGTGTGTGTGTGTGTGTGTGTGTGTGTGTTTAACATAACTATAATGTATTGATCTTGTGTTCCCAGATGTCTGACAGCTGGCCTGTTGATGGATGATGTCATTGTGGAGGCCTTCCTGGCCAGCCTCTCCAACCGACTCTATATCTCACAGGAGAACGACAAGTACTAAACACACACACACACACACACACACACACACACACACACTCACACACACACACAGATGTGCGCACACACACACCAGATACCCCTGCCACATGCACAACCACACACACACACACACACACACACACACACACACACAGATGTGCGCACAGACATACCAGATACCCCTGCCACATGCACAACCACACACACACACACACACACACACACACACACACTCACACACACACACACAGATGTGCGCACACACACACCAGATACCCCTGCCACATGCACAACCACACACACACACACACACACACACACACACACACACACATCACATCAGTGGTGATTTGAGCTGCCGAATGAGCATGCTCATTCCACATTCAGGACTGCATCTCTATGCTTCCTCTGAGTCTGTTCCCATGGTTACCACTCACAGCTGTCCTGTCTCCCCTCTCCCTAGAGATGCCCACCTGATTCCAGAACACACCATCCGCTCACTGGGCCACATTGCCGTGGCGATGCGGGATTCTCCGCGGGTGACGCAGACCATCTTGCAAATCCTGCAGCAGAAGTTCTGCCAGCCACCGTCCCAACTGGACGTGCTTATCGTTGACCAGCTAGGCTGCATGGTCATCACTGGGAATGTAACAAGACACACACACACACACGCACACACACACACACACACACACACACACACACACACACACACACACACCATACGCGCACACACGCATGCATACACACACACACACACACACACACACACACACACACACACACTCTCTCACACACAACACGCACACATACACACACACACACACACACACACATACACACATTTGCACGCACACACGCATGCATACACACACACACACACACACACACACAGACACACACACACACACACACACACACACACACACACACACACTGTGTGACACATATAGTGACACACCTACCTCAAGATGCCGAAGACTTCATTATAGACTGGTTATGGTCATCACTTGACCATACATGAGCGCATATACAGTCACATCAGACACAGACACAGACACAGACACACCTTCAGCTCTGTTCACACACACACACACACTCAAACTGTTCAAGTCACGCCTGCATGACACAAACTGTTAATACCGTGACATGCACAGTCACAGCGTATATAAAGCACTCATATTTGTTTATTTGTGCATAAAAGATGTACTGTTACTCTGTTTACACAGCAATACATCTACCAGGAGGTATGGAACCTGTTCCAGCAGATTAGTGTGAAGGCCAGCTCTGTGGTGTACTCCGCCACTAAGGACTACAGAGACCATGGATACAGGTATGACACCCAAACACACACAAGGGCACACTCCTGTGGTGTCATCCAGCCGTGTCCAGAACAGTACACATGTGGTTTGTGTCTTCATGAGTATCTATACGTGTGTGTGTGTGTGTGTGTGTGTGTGTGTGTGCAGGCACTGCTCTCTGGCTGTGATAAACGCGCTGGCGAACATAGCTGCCAACCTGCAAGGGGAGCTGCTGGAGGATGAGCTGATGGTGAACCTCCTGGAGCTGTTCGTCCAGCTGGGCCTGGAGGGAAAGAGAGCCAGCGAGAGGGCCAGCGACAAGGGGCCCGCACTCAAGGTGTCTCTCTCTGTGTGTGTGTGTGTGTGTGTGTGTGTGTGTGTGTGTGTGAGAAACAGAGACGGAGAGATAGAGCGTGTTTCTGTATGTGTGTGCGAATATAAGAACAGAATCGATTTCATTTACACATCCCCCCTGCCTGTGGTCATGAAACTAGAAACCATAAAAGAGGCGGCCCTAGCAAACATTCAACACCTTTATACAAACAAAATGTCCTTCGGGTTGTGATCAGTAAAACAGCTGTCAACAAAAGGCTGGGACTGATCACTCCACTCCACTTGGGATATTACTCTTCTCACTCATAAAGAAGGGGGGCTGGGGGCCCCTGATGTTGAATGGATCTACACTGCTACAAGGCCGATGCACCTCATCAATATCCTCAAAGATGACAATACTGCAGTTAGAGAGCTAGCCAGCTTCCTCCCATTGGACCTTAGGAGGAAAAAGGTCCTAGTGTCCAACCAAGACAGCTTAGCTAGACACACAAACTGCATGTTTTGGAGTCCAGTCCGAATGGCCAGGCCTAAACGATCTGTGGAACAGAACTGCAGTTCGGTTCAAATGGACAACAGTAAACAGGTATCTGATGCAGTGGTCACACTCACAGATACATCTGTCACCTTGGAAACCACTGTTTGTCACAACGAATTACAACACACTCTCCAAAACACCACAGCAAGGAAAGTAAATATGATCCAGATGGAGATAAAGCATGGCTGGGCTGGACTAAGGATGCAGGGGAAGCTGACATCTCCTGACTCTGCTGACCATTCTGTGTCGGATTCTATGCTTACAAGTGCTGCCATAGGGGAGGACATTCTCTGCTTCACATTAAGGCCAGACATTACAGGTGCTAACCTGGCGTTATGGGACCCTGAACATCCCCAAATATAACCTTGTGTTATGGGACCCTGAACATCCCCAAATATAACCTTGTGTTATGGGACCCTGAACATCCCCAAATATAACCTGACGTTATGAGACCCTGAACATCCCCAAATTTAGGCCGAATCTCGATTCTTCCCCTTGCCCCTTTTGCTTTGTCTTGTCTTTGTCTTAACCCTAGCACTTGCAAGTGTAAGGGCCAAGGGCTGAAAACTTTCCCCTATGAAATGAGATGCAACTCGGTTTCGGGTACGTCATGCGTGACTGTATGAGCTATGAAACTAGCGATTTAAAAAAAGTCTAATGAAGAACATGGTTGCAAATATATATGTATACAACTGTGTAGAGCACGAAACAAGACTGTCGTCATTTTTAAATTAATTATAAGCCAAAAATACTCACATGTAGTGTATGTAGCATGATAACTGGCAAGCTACCATATAAGCCAATGGAGTGGTGGTATACGCGCTAATTGTATCCTAAAACTACCGTTTGAAAGCTTCAGTTAAGACCTACAATACTATGCATCATTCGAGTAGCACATTTCAGATCAAACCGAGTCATTATAAACATATAAAAAGTTGTGTAGATAGCTTTATTCATGTAAAATATTCCTCGCTTCAAGCAGCCATGTTTTTTTGAAAATTCCCGAGCTGGTTTCGCGGTGTGCTCTGGGATAGCCCTTGGAGGAGCAAGGTAGCTCTCCGATCATCTCAAAAACGAGGGCCATACACCCCTTAATCTTACCACTTAATCTTGATCAAATTGGGTATTGAGACACCACTAGCTCTCACATGAATGCGCAACTTCAAGGGTAAGGGGAAGTATTGAGATTGGGCCTTAACCTTGGGTTATGGGACCCTGAACATCCCCAACCACACTGCATTCTGACTCTGACCCACAGCTAGAGCAGTTGCCCGTATGGTCAAAGGCTTTTATATGTACAAAGGGCTCTGTCCTGCACGCCATGCCCATATTGCGGATTGAATTGGCATTACAATGAGAGATGTGCTACCCAAAGATGTGACTACATACAAACATTCATGCATATTGCCAGAATGGTTAAATAGCTCTGATGATGTGTGTGGTAACATCCCTAACATCCCCGACGTTGTGTTCTCAGTCAAAGGTCGAAGAGAAGTGCTAATCTTGATAGGTTGTGATTTTGACCTTTTATATGGACATAGCCTGGTATGTTTACAAACAAACAATTAGTGGGATACGCAGGCCCACCTTCAGAAAGGGCCAGACAGCTGGGAACATGCTGCTCCTTCTCAGCTGTAATAGGGAGCCTTGCTGTGTTGAGCCGGCAATAAAGAATTCAAAATGTGGTTATCTTTGAGAGAGAGAGCGAGAGTGAGAGAGAGAGAGAGGATGTGTGTGTGTGTGTGTGTGTGTGTTTGTGTGTGTGTGTGTGTGTGAAAGAGAGAGTGTGTGTGTTTGTGTGTGTATGTGAGAGAGAGAGAAGGTGTGTGTGTGTGTGTGATAAAGACAGAGAGAGGAGAGAAAGTCATAGTTTATTTATTATTTATTTTGTTAGAAAACAATGTAAAGAATCCAAACTAGTCATATTTTAGTTTCCATGCCATAAGGGCATTTTTTATTATTTATCAGAAATTGTTTATGTTTGTTGTCTTTCCTGTTTAGTTGATATGGTTCAGCCATGTTATCTGACTGATTTAGTTGTGTCTCAGTCCTGTGTTTGTTTCTGACTGATGTGTGTCTCAGTCATGTGTTTGTGTCTGTCTCTATGTTGTGTCTCAGTCCTGTGTTTGTTTCTGACTGATTTGTGTCTCAGTCATGTGTTTGTGTCTGTCTCTCTGTTGTGTCTCAGTCCTGTGTTTGGCTCTGTCTCTATGTTGTGTCTCAGTCCTGTGTTTGTTTATGTCTATGTTGTGTCTCAGTCCTGTGTTTGTTTATGTCTATGCTGTGTCTCAGTCCTGTGTTTGGCTCTGTCTGATGTGTGTTTCAGTCCTGTGTTTGTTTATGTCTCTATGTTGTGTCTCAGTCCTGTGTTTGGTTCTGTCTCTGATTTGTGTCTCAGTCCTGTGTTTGGTTCTGTCTGATGTGTGTCTCAGTCCTGTGTTTGTTTCTGTCTATGTTGTGTCTCAGGCCTGTGTTTGTTTATGTCTCTGATGTGTGTCTCAGTCCTGTGTTTTGTTTATGTCTATGTTGTGTCTCAGGCCTGTGTTTGTTTATGTCTCTGATGTGTGTCTCAGTCCTGTGTTTGTTTATGTCTATGTTGTGTCTCAGGCCTGTGTTTGTTTATGTCTCTGATGTGTGTCTCAGTCCTGTGTTTGTTTATGTCTATGTTGTGTCTCAGGCCTGTGTTTGAGAATGTAGACAATTTACAACTTACATTCATCCCCCAGGCCTCAAGCAGCGCTGGGAACCTCGGTGTCCTGATTCCTGTCATTGCTGTGGTAAGAGAACACACACACACATACACACACACACACATGCACTCACTCTCTTTTTCTCTCTCTCTCTTCCTCTCACACTCACTCTGTATGAATCCCACTGCTTTTCTTCTTAACACAATCTTCACAATCTCTCTCTCTCTCCCTGACCACAGCCTTGTCCCATTCAATATTTAAAGCAGGAATGCTAATGCAGATCTTTCATCTGGGCTATAAAGACTTTGCTTTCGACCAGTCAGTAGAACAATCCCATGCCATGGTTGGCCATGCACTCTTTTACTTGCTGTTCAGTACACCGGTATTAAGTGTGTATGTATTAAGTGTGTTGGTGCTGTGTGTGTAGTATTGTGTGAAGTGTGCTGAGGTTTGATTAGAATCTGGTAACCTCTCTCTCCACACGTTCTAAGTATAATCACACTCTAGAGTCACTGCATCCTCAGTTCTGATTGGCTGGCACCACATGTGCGTTCAACCACATCTGTGTTTGTTAAAAATGTGGTTGGATTTGTCTCCTGCATGGTATAATGCCCTGGCAGGGTAAGTGAGGATAAAGTGGACCTAACACACACACACACACACACACACACACACACACACACACACACACACACACACACACACACACACACACACACAGAGCATGGAACATCCTTACTAGTGCTGACGTCCAAATGCCTCAGATTCCTGTTTGAATCCACAGAGAATGCCGTGATTACAGCCACACTCTTTACCGGGCAGACAGTTTAGTAAACAGGGACGTGCACAGGAATTTTGAAGGGCAGTTGCTCTGCCCTGGAAAAAAGGGGCCACACAATATTTTTATCACCGCCGCTGCCACGGCCCCTCCATGTAATCTCACATTTTCAAAATATAACTAGAAAATGCATTTCCTGAAGGAAATACCAGTGCATGAAATGCAAAAGTTAGGAAAGGAAGAAGAAAAGAAAGAAGAAGGAAAGAAGAAAGGAAAGAAGAGTGGAATAAGGAACGAAGAAAGGATAGAAGAGTGAAGAAAGGAGAGAAGAGAGGATGAAGAAAAGAAGAGTGAAAGAAGGAAAGAAGAAAAGAAAGAAGAGTAAAGAAAGGAAAGAAGAGTGGAAGAAGAAAAGAAAGAAGAGTGAAGGAAGGAAAGAAGAGTGAAAGAAGGAAATAATAGTTGAAGAAGGAAAGAAGAAAAGGAAAGAAGAGTGAAAGAAGGAAAGAAGAAAGGAGAGTGAAGAAAGGAAAGAAAAGTGAAAGAAGGAAAGAAGAGTGGAAGAAGGAAAGATGAGTGGAAGAAGGAAAGAAGAGTGAAATAGAAAAAGAGAGTGAAAATATTGAAAAAAGGAGATAAAAATGGAGTGAAGAAGAGAGATTGAGTGTGAGAGAAAGTAGACTGAGAGGGATAGAGAGAAAGATGGAGAGATGGAGAGAAAAAAAGTAGAGAATGGAAAGTGTCTTAATGTTCCTAGTTACAGTTAAATTGAGAGGGACAGAGAAGAGGTTCCTTTGATTTGGCGCAGCTGTCAGTGAAGCACAGGTGCAAGCCAGTTTAAAGACCCTATTATGATGTCATAATGGCCCAATGTAAGTCAATGGGAAAATTTCGATTCGTTTTTATTTAATATCTTAAAAAGTATAAAGTTTAGAAAAGTGAAAAATACATAGCATAAGTGTCCTTTACAAGACCTACGCGGCAAAGTTTGAATGAAGTTTCTACGTTAAGCGGTTCGGGCTGAATTAATCGCAGAAAAAGGTAACAAGAATAAGAAGAAGAAGAAGAAGAAGAAGAAGAAGAAGCCTAGGAATAACAATACAGGGCATTTCATGCACTGTAATTAGTGTGCTTGCCCGAAGGGAAGCACAGTATTGTTATCGTCAAGTTTTCTTTATTAGTGTGCTTGCCGGAAGGGAAGCACACTATTGTTCTTCGTTTTTTACTATTTTTTTTATTACAGTGCATGAAATGCCCTGTATTGTTATTCCTAGGCTTCTTCTTCTTCTTCTTCTTCTTATTCTTGTTACCTTTTTCTGCGATTAATTCAGCCCGAACCGCTTAACGTAGAAACTTCATTCAAACTTTGTCGCGTAGGTCTTGTAAACGACACTTATGCTATGTATTTTTCACTTTTCTAAACTTTATACTTTTTAAGATATTAAATAAAAACGAATCTAAATTTTCCCATTGACTTACATTGGGCCATTATGACATCATAATAGGGTCTTTAAACTGGCTTGCACCTGTGCTTCACTGACAGCTGGGCCAAATCAAAGGAACCTCTCCTCTGTCCCTCTCAATTTAACTGTAACTAGGAACATTAAGACACCTTCCATTCTCTACTTTTTTTCTCTCCATCTCTCCATCTTTCTCTCTATCCCTCTCAGTCTACTTTCTCTCACACTCAATCTCTCTTCTTCACTCCATTTGTATCTCCTTTTTTCAATATTTTCACTCTCTTTTTCTCTTTCACTCTTCTTTCCTTCTTCCACTCATCTTTCCTTCTTCCACTCTTCTTTCCTTCTTTCACTTTTCTTTCCTTTCTTCACTCTCCTTTCTTCTTTCCTTCCTTCACTCTTCTTTCCTTTTCTTCTTTCATTCTTTAACTATTATTTCCTTCTTTCACTCTTCTTTCCTTTCTTCACTCTTCTTTCTTTTCTTCTTCCACTCTTCTTTCCTTTCTTCACTCTTCTTTCTTTTCTTCTTTCCTTCTTTCACTCTTCTTTCCTTCATCCTCTCTTCTCTCCTTTCTTCACTCTTCTATCCTTTCTTCTTTCCTTCTTCCACTCTTCTTTCCTTTCTTCTTTCCTTCTTTCACTCTTCTTTCTTTTCTTCTTCCTTTCCTAACTTTTGCATTTCATGCACTGGTATTTCCTTCAGGAAATGCATTTTCTAGTTCTAGTAGTTTTTCTTGCAGCTAACTACTCCTCGCCCGATTGAGATAGAGACGCCGTTCAAACACCAAAACGTCCGGCCAGATCCGGTGCAAGCTGCTATGACTTTTCGTGGCGGTACTCCTTGCCACTCCTTTTTTATTCCTCTTTTTCCATCACCTTTTTTCTCCATAGACTTGCATGGCAGAACTTTGAGGCATTATGACATCATAATAGGCTCATTAAACTGGCTTGCACCTGTGATTCACTGACAACTCTCACTGACACCTGCGCACGGTTCCTCTTCTCTCTCTGTCCCTCTCCATTCAACTGTATAACTAGGAATATTAAGAGACACCTTCCATACCAGGGCTCTACTCACTCATGCATACTCACTCATGTTTACTCACTCGTGCATACTCACTCATGCATACTCACTCAAGCATACTTACTCATGCATACTCACTCATGTTTACTCACTCATGTTTACTCACTCATGCATACTCACTCATGCATACTCACTCATGCATACTCACTCGTGCATACTCACTCATGTTTACTCACTCATGCATACTCACTCATGCATACTCATTTGTGCATACTCATTTGTGCATGCTCATCCAGCAGGGAGAGCTGGAGAGCTGACACCTGCCCCAATTCCAAGGCACTTGTTCTCTCGGTCATGGCCGCAACAGAGCAAGCACACTCTCGCAGTTCGTTCACGAAACGCATTCTAGTTAGTGTGCTTGCCCGAAGGGAAGCACAGTATTGTTATCGTCAAGTTTTCTTTTTTCCGTACGTTTTTCTTGCAGCTAACTCCTCCTCGCCCGATTGAGCTAGAGACGCCATTCAAACACCAAAACGTCCGGCCCGATCCGGTGCAAGCTGCTATGACTTTTCGTGGCGGTACCCCATGCCACTCCTTTTTTATCCCTCTTTTTCATCCCCTTTTTTCTCCATAGACTTGCATGGCAGAGGTCTCTGCCATTATGACATCATAATAGGGTCATTAAACTGGCTTGCAGCTGTGCTTCTCACTGACACCTCCACCAAATCCAAGGAACCGCATTTTCTCTGTCCCTCTCAATTCAACTTTGAAAAAGAATAAGAGGAACCGTATTTCTCTGTCCCTCTCAATTCAACTTTGAGAAAGAATAAGAGTAACTACAGTTTCTAACCTAGCTACCGTATTTCCACTTCGTTAAGGTGAGTTGAATGGCAGCATTTTCAGTGTACTGACTGAAATTTTAATGGAAACTGATAGTTAGCCGTAGCAGCTAACATATAAATTAACGTTACGTTAACGTTGGAGACGCCATTTTCCTTAATTCAAGTTGTGAAGTAAACCTTTGAAGTAATTCATGAATTTAGTTGTGTGGATATAGTGAGCTAAGACTTGTATTCCCAATACGGTAACGTTAGCTGTGTTAAGCAGAGCTATCCTAGCTGTGTTAAGCAGCTGTAACATCTGAGTACGGGGCTAAAGGCTAACTAACACTACGTAACGGGAGTATCCACTGGCAGTTTCAGCTAGCCGTAACGGGGGATCATTTTCCTTAATTCAAGCTGTTAAGTAAACCTGTGAAGTAATTCATGAATTTAGTTGTGTGGATATCATGAGCTAAGGCTTGTATTCCTACTACGGTAACGTGAGCTATCCTAGCTGTGCGGGGCTATGCAAAAGTTGCTTATACTGAAAGAATGGTTATCTTGTTGTGGCCGATAGCGTGAGTTAACATTAACCCGTGTCCTGGGAGTAATGATTCATGAGAGACCTTGAATCATTAGGTTAACTGAAAAACGTTTGAGGATGTACCTAGACACAGCGTAGCTGTTGTAGTGTGCTCAGTTTTCGAAAACTAGACTGAAACTAAGAAGGATAACTATGACTAAATGTGACTAAAACTAATATGCACTGAATCTAAAATAGCTGCTGAATCTAAAATAGCTGCCAAAATGAACACTGAGATGTATTAATTTTGGCAGCTATTTTAGATTCAGTCTTAAGACAAAAATGCATATTAGTTTTAGTCACATTTAGTCATAGTTATCCTTCTTAGTTTCAGAAGAGGTTTTTCATGGTTGCTAGCTCTAATCAGATGTACTATAGGCTTATAAGAGAAGACTAACTTTTTATGCCAACGAACACCAATAACTAGAACTAATTTGACAGACTATAAACCAATGTGATACACGTGCACTCTAGCTATACAGTAAAAGTGTTGCTTACGTTTGATACTAGACCTACAGTCTAACTCTAACTGCATTAAGTCTAACATATAGGCCTATCTTACAATAAACTTTAAGTAAAGCTGGCTATGTAACCGCATTCATTCCAATATTGTTGCAGAGATGTTTCCTTTTACCAAGATAGCAATTTCAACAATTCACTTAGCTCAGTAAGTCAGTATAACGAAACTCTGAGATACCCTCATATGTCTAAACGTCAGTGGAGCCAAAATATAATGGTTGAGCTTGGTTGCTTGCTAAAATATATTGGAAGAAGGCCCCACTACACTGATTGAGTAGATGTAAATACATGTTAATTCATAGGCACTTGTTCTCTCTGTCACAGAGCAAGCACACTCTCGCAGTTCGTTCACGAAACGCATTCTAGTTTTAAACTGTGACTTTCCGCGAATCCCACGCCCCCTCCATGTAATCGCAAATTTTAAAAATATCATTTTGAACTGTCACTTACCGAGACTGCCCCCGCCATGTAATCACAAATATTATTATTAAAAAATATTTCCTTAGGAGGGGCAACTTCAGTCGAAGAGGGCAAACGGGCAGTTGCCCAAGCAACCTTAGCACACTCCTGTGCACGTAAATCATCATCAGTCATTTTGAAATGTCATGCTTTATGGCAGGCTGCTCATATCGTGTAAACATGAGATAAGTCAAAGAGAGTTTACAGTATTGTCCCGTGAAAGAAGATGACAGCCGGCAGCAGTCCCAATCACTTTGGCACACGAGTATAAACATGACTTATTGTGAGCCTGGTCTTGAGGTCTGACAAGATTGAATATCTGCCTGCCATAAACTGTGAAAAAAACATCTGACTTGCTTTCGTGTGTTGTACCCAAAACTGCACCGCAATTGTTTTGTTTTTCGAAATGGCTGAATTATAGCCAAAATATTAACATACTTAAAACATTGATTGCTTTCGCAGCAGCCGCAACAAATGTGCAGGTGACGTCCTTATATTGCAGATGAGCAGTTTGCTGTTGGTCAGGGTTTAACTCCGCCAACAAATATTGACTCGGCTTGCAAAACAAGACAGTGTGAGTAGGAGGGCATATTTGTTGTCTCTGACTGGCATTGACACTGAACATTGCTTAGCAGGTGACTGGATGGTGGCACTACAGGGTTTGATGCCTGTGTGGTTTCTTGTGATGATGATCACTGGCACCGCCTCTGTTGTCGTTCGTGGTAGCTGGCATTCAGCACCAGTCGTAGGTGGGCCCTCCTACACACAAGCTGTGATGTTACCTGCCTTCCCCGCGCTTAGGGACAGTTTGCTAGCTGGAGAGGAAAAGAAGGAAAACAGAGAAACCAGTGAAGAGAGAACTAAGAAGACAAGGTGAAAAAGGACAGTGGAAAGTGGTAAATGTAGAAAGACAGAGAGAAAGAGAAAGTACCATTTTGATGCATACATACATTTAAATGGAATCTCTAGAGACTTGTTTGTCTATACTGGATTGAATAAAACATGTCTAATCCAAATATAAAGCACAGATTAAAAATGTATGTTTAAATGATTCATGTCTTTGTTGCATGACTGTGAGTTGTTATCCTGACATTCCTCCGTGTCTTCTCCAGAATAGGCTTATTCGATTTAGAGACATGTCAGTGTGAGAGTGCCTTTTCTATATAATGCATGGAAACCTGCTGAATTGAAACTGAAGCAGTCTCCATACAATTCATCATCCAATCACTTTTAATGGCCTGAATCCACATCACAAACACTTGTATGTCTACAGACACTTTCTATAAACATCAAAAATGACCCTCATCACTTAACCTACATGCAGTTGTAGTCATCAGATACAGGCCATTATCTCCATATACATTGATCTTGTGTAGTTGCTAAAGTGCCAGAAAACGTGCTGGTTTCCATTCTTGCTTTATGAAGGCATATTAAAACCCTGGGTTTCATAGACAGAGAAGGATGCTAAAGAGGGTTAGCACGAGACAAACCAGTATAAAATCCCAGGGAGCGAAAGACACCGGCCTGATCTGGCATGTAGCTAATGCCTGTTCAAATCTGAGGTGCTGTCCTCTAATAGAGGTGGATAAAACATTAACTAAAGACAAACACACACACAATTAAACACTCACACACACACACACACACACACACTCACACGGCTTTTTGAGTAATAGGGTCAGGAAGAGTAGTACAGTTACATTTGAGCACACGTGTGTGTTTGTGGACGTCAGTGTTCATGCATCTGTCACAAATCATGTGTACCATGACTGTGTTTGCGTGTGTAATTATTGTGTAGTATTTGTTATTGGTTGTGTGTGTGTGTGTGTGTGTGTGTGTGTGTGTGTGTGTGCGTGTGTGCGTGTGTGTGTGTGTCTCTGAGTGTGTTTAAGTGTGTAAATATATGTGTGTGTGTGTTAGTTCTGTGTGGGGTTGACTACACGTCCCATGAAGACCACACAGTCTGTGCGGTGCTCGTAGATGAGGAAGAGGAAGGGTCTGTCCACGATGAAGCGTGTCTGTGTGGAGAGGGGCATGAAGCCCACCTGGGTCAGAGAGGCAGCCTCCGTGCCCTCCTCATTCACTGTGATCGTCCCCTGGTGCTGGAACTGAGAGGGAGAGAGAGAGAGAGAGAGAGAGAGAGAGAGAGAGAGATGTCACAGGTGAAACCGAGAGATAGAGGGAGAGACAAAGAAAGAAAGGGATGAGAGAGAGAGAGAGATATATATGTCACAGGTGAAACCCAGAAACAGAGGGATAGAGGGAGAGACAAAGAGAGAAAGGGATGAGAGAGAGGGAGAGAGATGTCACAGGTGAAACCCAGAGACAAAGAGAGAAAGGGATGAGTGAGAGAGTGAAAGGGAGGTAAGGGGTCAGGTGAGACAGGAGGAGTGAGAGAGAAAGTGTAGAGACCAAAGGATAAGAGAACCATAAGACCTGGATCAAAAGACAGTTCCAGGTATGAGTCCCTAAACTTCAGAACACTCTGATAGTTCAACACTGTCACTGTCCAAGGCCCAAGCCAGTCTACATGGGCTGTGTTCCCCAGCACCGATGCTGCGCTGAAGCCATCATTAAGTGATAACTGTGCTATGGTGGTCCTGGCACAATGACACCTTTGGGGACACGTGAACGTATGATTCGTCTATTGTGTGGTCAGTCAGTGGCGGTTCTGCATGGAATTACGCCCCGGGCGATATCCCCTCCGAGCGCCCCCCCCCCCCCCCCCCCCCCGAAAAAATTATAGTATAACAATATAAGTCAAAGAAAAAATGAAATGTATCAATTGCACAAATCCTTCAATAGAACATTTGAATAACACACTTAAGAGAATTATTGCACACATAATTTACATTAAGGTTAGCTAACCAGCTATCTGCAAGTTATGTTGTGCTAGTGCAACGCTTGCTAGTCTAGTGGTGTCAAAAGGAAATCTATGGTCTAACCAGCTAGCTATCGACCTGTTAATTATTAAGATTATACTAGTACTCTGTATGCTTTTCAATTGCACAACTCTTTCAATAGAGCATTTAAATAACACACTTTAGATAATCAATGCACACATCATGTGCATTAATGTTAGCTAACACCAGCTCTTTGCAAGTTATGTTGTGCAAGCACTCAACATGCATTATAGTTAGTTGAGTTTGCTAATAGTGGCTAATGGGATTTCGCTAACGCTTGCTAGTCTAGTGGTGTCAAAAGGAAATCTGTGGTCTAACCAGCTAGCTATCGACCTGCTAATTATTAAGATTATACTAGTACTCTGTATGCTGTTACATTATGTTAGTTGTGGCTAGCGGGATTTCGCTAACACTTTAGCCTAGTGTCAGATGAATGAACATGTTCATACCCTATGGTCAAATCAGCTAGCTAACGCTAGCTAGCAAACAATTCAGTTGGTGCTCAACATTAGCTGGTTGCCTTACAGTAATAGGAATATTGGTTAAGCTACACTTGATAAAATAAAACACATTTTTACCTTGTCCACTCGAGCATCCTTCAATAGCTTTATCGATAATGTAATAGACTACTCTGTTAAAGATGTATTACATTTCCCTCGGGATGAATAAAGTATCTATCTAACTATCTATCTATCTCTATACTCTGCTCACTATTACCTTCACCAGTTGGATAAATTGATGCAGTTAGTGGTCTCCTTCCACCAATTAACCCTTGGTGACCACATAATCGTTCTGTATTACCTATTTTTATAAGCCATTTCACACAATTCAGAAAAACAAAAAGTATAGGGTAATTATAATGTTTATTGGGAGACCCAGAGCTGAACTGCCCGCCGCCCCCTCTCTCTTTCCCCCTTTCACCCAGGATTGCGCTGCACCTTCTTAGCGAGCAGGTGCGCCTGCAGCTGCAGGGGGCGCCAATTTGCCAAATCCTCACGCAGTGATATGATGTATAGAAAAGCGCTTCGCGGCCTAGATTATTATTACTATTTTTTTAAGTGCTCGTGCCGCCCCTCACGTGTCATGGAAAAGTGCCGCCCCGGGCGGCTGCCCGGGTCGCCCGTGCCTAAAACCGCCACTGTGGTCAGTCCTGTGTCGTTGTGTTGCAAGCCTTACCCAGTTGATGGAAATCTTCTCTGAGGTGATCGGGCTGAAATCCCCTTCGTCAAACAGATCAGTCAGTCCCATCTCCTTCAGGTGGCCGATCAGGTCATAGTTCTGCTTCAGGTTGAAGCGGGGGAACACCACCTCTCGTGTTCTGAAAGTAAGGGACAGGCACTTCAGTCTCATTGTATTTATTCAACACTGCAAGAACCCGTGTCACAAAGCAGATTTGTATAGAACCATGATGTGGAGCCTAACATAATTCCTGTGGAAAGACACGCTGGAAAACTAAAACATATGAACATGTCTTGAGTGGTTTCTTCTCAACTCCTCTCAGGCTCAGTGACGTGCCGTGAGGTTCGCAGCTGGTGCGGCACAGAAACCGGAAGTGATTACGTCATTCCGATTGCTAGTTGTTTAAAAAAAATAGAAATGTATACATCATACATGTATATATGCTTATGGTTTAAAAATTGTCATCTCACCAGAACTGAAAAAAAGTTATGTTTTATTGTCTAATACTATTAGTTTTAAACGATCGTTTTTTTTATTGTAGTTATGCGGCTCAATAGTTATTAAGGTATAAGATATTAATAGTTACAAGGTAGCGTATGTAGCCCTCCCACCAATGATATGGCTCATTTCATTTTGTCTAGGGAAAATATGGGTGGGATGCTAATTTAAATTACCTTTTACACAACTCGGACACTTGATTTTGCAGTTTAGAAAAAAAACAATTACATATTTATTCACACAACGTATTAACAAGCAAACAGTTAAACACCGCAGACATAGCACACAATACCAAAATGTTCTACTGACCGGTATAATTTAAAGTTGGTGCATTTCGTTGGAGCTCTTAACCGTCAATTTGAGGTGAAACCAAAGTAATCCACTCTGTTGTGTACAGTTCAGTAGAAATCCGTTGTCCTTTTCATGAATATGTCCCGTTGGGAAACTTGAAACACTCCACTGCAAATGTCAATACCTTCTGTCCCGTCGTTTGAAGCAAACATTTTAGCTCCGCCATTGGTCTCCCATTATTAATCATTTCACGTTTGGACTGCAAGTCCAGTTTTGAACTGCTTCAGCTTAGCAGTACAAGCAAGTGTAGAAGAAGACCGACTTTTAGAACCAAAATATACTCGACAATTGCGCTCTCGCTCGCCTCCCTTCTTGAAGCAGTGGTACTGTCTGCCTCACTAAACAATATTTTTCAATGCGTTTTGATCTCAACTCAAAGGTTCTACGCTTGCGCACGCATGAGTTAAACCCAGTTTGGAGTGATTGCGCAATCTTTAGTGCGGCACTGGCTCAGCTGCCCATAGACAGCAATGCATCTGCCTCCCTTGACGGCACGTGCATGTTCATTGGCTGATCACTGTCACTGGGAACCGGAAATGCACAAATTCAGCGATTTTGATAATACAAATGTTTGAAATGATCGGAATCATGCAGAAATGACACTCCTAACACAGATAACTAGAGAAATATGAATATTTATTTTATAATACATAAATATACAGTACTGTGCAAAAGTTTTAGGCAGGTGTGAAAAAATGCTGTAAACTAAGAATGCTTTCAAAAATGGCAGTGTTAACAGTTTATTTTCATCAATTCTTCATAAATTAACCAAATGCAGTGAAGGAACAGAAGACAATTCTAAATTAAATCAATATTTGGTGTGACCACCCTTTGCCTTCAAAATAGCATCAATTCTTCCAGATACACTTGCGCACAGTTTTTGAAGGTACTCGGCTGGTAAATTGTTCCAACCATCTTGGAGAACTAACCACAGATCCTCTGTGGATGTAGGCTTCCTAAAATTCTTCTGTCTCTTCATGTAAACCCAGACAGACTCGATGATGTAGAGATCAGGGCTCTGTGGGGGTCATACCATCACTTGCAGGACTTTCTGTTCTTCTTTAAGCTGAAGATAGTTGTTAATGACATTGGTTGTATGTTTGGGGTTATGTTCCTGCTGCAGAATACATTTGGTGCTAATCATACGCCTCCCTGATGGTATTGCATGATGGATTAGTATCTGCCTGTATTTCTCAGCATTGAGGACACCATTCATCCTGACCAAATCTCCAACTCCACTTGCAGAACTGCAGCCCCAAACTGGAAAGGAGCCTCTACCATGCTTCACTGTTGCCTGCAGACTCTCATTATTGTACCTCTCTCCAGCCCTTCGGCGAACAAACTGCCTTCTTCTACAGCCAAATATTTCTAATTTTGACTCATCAGTCCAGAACACCTTCTGCCATGTTTCTGCACCCCAGTTTCTATGTTTTCGTGCTTAGTTCAGTCACTTGGCCTTGTTTCCTTGTCGGGGTAGAGCTTTTTGGCTGCAACTCTTCCATGAAGACCACTTCTGGGCAGACTTCCCCGGACAGTAAATGTCTGTACCTGGGTATCACTGGTTTCTGCCAGTTCTGAGCTGATGCCACTGCTTGAAATCTTCCGATTTCGAAGGTAAATAAGCTTGATGTGTTTTTCATCAGCTGCATTAAGTTTCCTTGGCTGACCACTGCGTCTACGATCCTCAACGTCTTCTTCAAAAGAGCTTGAACTGCACATTTTGAAACCCCTGTCTGCTTTGAAATCTTTGTCTGGGAGAGACCCTGCTGATGCAGTATAACTACGTTGTGTCTTGTTGCTGCGCTCAGTCTTACCATGTAAATGGATAAAAAATAAACATTTATTGTTTACATTTTTTAAAGCATTCTTAGTTCATAGCATTTTTTCACACCTGCCTAAAACTTTTGCACAGTACTGTATATTATTATTATTATTATTTTTTTTTAATATTTTATGACTGCACGTCCCTGCTCAGGCTATAGAACACTATTACAGTACTAGAACTGTCCTCAAACAGGCTTTAGAACACTATTACAGTTCTAGAACAGGCTATAGAACACTATTACAGTCTGCAAACAGTCTATAGAACACTATTACAGTCTGCAAACAGGTTATAGAACACTATTACAGTTCTAGAACAGGCTATAGAACACTATTACAGTCTGCAAACAGGCTATAGAACACTAATACAGTTCTAGAACAGGCTATAGAACACTATTACAGTTCTAGAACAGGCTATAGAACACTATTACAGTTCTAGAACAGGCTATAGAACACTATTACAGTCTGCAAACAGACTATAGAACACTATTACAGTTCTAGAACAGGCTATAGAACACTATAACAGTGTGCAAACAGTCTATAGAACACTATATGAACTGTTCTACACTATACACTATATGAAGTGTTCTATAGACTGTTTGCACACTGTTATAGTGTTCTATAGCCTGTTCTAGAACTGTAATAGTGTTCTATAGTCTGTTTGCAGACTGTAATAGTGTTCTATAGCCTGTTCTAGAACTGTAATAGTGTTCTATAGCCTGTTCTAGAACTGTATTAGTGTACTACAGGAGTCTGCAAACAGACTATAGAACACTATTACAGTTCTAGAGCGGCCTGCAAACAGCAGGAGCTGTCTTGCACATGTTTATGTCAGGCAGCTAAGTGTCTACTGTGTGTTTTGGTCCCTCAGAGATCAGATCTTCTCACAAACAGACTTCATTTTATGATGGACGGATGTAGGATGTGAAAAGAGTTTTTTCTTGTTCTCCCCCGAGGTGAAAAGCAGGCTACGTGATTGTGATCCGTATTAAGATGCAGTCTGATTCCATACTCGACATTGTAAAGGTGGGTGACCCCCACATGAGATGGGGGCCAAAACGAGAGATGTGTTGAAGAAAGAGGAAAAAAAGTATTTGGATGTATTATTTTGATACTGTTTTCTTTGTGATGTGGAAGGACAGGAATGTGATGAATGTGAAACTAAAGCTAAAGACAATTAGTGCTGTATTTAGGTTTACCACAGCTTCTGACACAGTGCACAAGAGTCATGTGTTTTGCTAACCTGTTGATTTAACAAACACACCTGCTGGGTTCTTGTGGTATTCACAATTGGTGGTTTTGCCCCCTGTCTCTGTCAGTTGGTTCAGGTGGTCTTCTCACCTGTTATCTCAGGTGCATAGGTCACCTGTTGGTCATGTTGTCATTCTCAACTGTTGGTCCTGTTGTCATTCTCACCTGTTGGTCCTGTTGTCATTCTCACCTGTTGGTTCTGTTGTCATTCTCACCTGTTGGTTCTGTTGTCATTCTCACCTGTTGGTTCTGTTGTCATTCTCACTAGAGGTCTGCACTCCCGCGGGCTGCGATGCAAATCTGTGCGACGCGGGACAAGTTTGAAAACCTCTGTGCGGGAACAGGCGGGACAAGGGAGAGCTCCCGCGGGATGCGGGATAAAAAGAAAAATGCATCACTCCCGCAAATTGAATATGCGCGCAAAAATAAAACTATGAATGAACAAGAGCAATCCGAGATTTCTGACCTCCAGCAAGGGTCCGTTAATTTATTGCAGTACTGCGTTTCAACGACGTTGTATTCACAAAGTGACGTTGTATACACCCAAAACTCAGTGTAAATCTTGTATCAAGCACTTGCTCGATCCCAATGCACAGTTTTCGATTACAGTGACAACGTATCACATACGTTTAGTTAGTCACGCGAAGCAATGTTAGGATAAATATCGTATTGGGACATTGAGAGAAAGATCGTGTATTAGTCTAAACATCATTCCTTGTTTTGACAAATAACCTCATTGGTATTTTCCACGAACCAAAATCCTCACCCATACTACAATGTTAATCATTGGCGAAATCTTGGATTGCTCCAGATCCGGATCATCCTGAAATCTGAAATTGTATTGGGGATGTCCCAGGAGAAAGATCCGCCTCTTGTGAAAATTTCAGAAAGATCCGCCCAGTAGTTTCTGAGAAATCTTGTCCACAGACAGACAAACAGACGGACAAATAAATAAATACATTAGCGGACCCGATCGCATAACTCTTCTCCTTGCTGGAGGTAATAAAGTATGTGTACATGATTAATGTTATGCTGGGATTCTATGATTACAGCAGCACTAACTGATGCTTGAATATGGAAAAACTTCATCAAGTCGCCATCATTTTGTTTGGTTAGTTAATTATGGTAATGAAGTGAGGTAGTCTTCAAGTTTTCTCCAGCAAACGGCTACTATTATTTTATTAATATGGACATTTTTTTTGTTTTGTAACCAAGGCTATTGCCTTTGTTTAAATGGTCTTGCCATTACATTTGGTTTAAAATGGTAAGGAGTAGCCTAGTGTGCATTTACTTCCAATGGGCCATGTGACAAGCACTTTGTGAAATAGAGAGCGGAAATGAATATCCATCTTGCATGGACTGTCTTGCGCGGGATTCTCGCGGGCGGGAGCGGGATATATTATTACAGCTGCGGGCGGGAGCGAGACTAAAACATATTTTTTCTTGCGGGAGCGGGCGGGAGCGGGACATAATCTTGGAGCGGGCGGGAGCGGGACTGAAAAATGTGTCCCGCGCAGACCTCTAATTCTCACCTGTTGGTCATGTTGCTGAGCCACTTGTTGACCAGTGTGGGGGAGACCTCCTGCTCCAGGTTCCTCATGCCTGAGAGCTTCTGGGGGATGACCACCAGCATGCTGATGTTGCCTGCGTAGGGCAGCAGCAGCACGTCACACTGCATCTCGTTGTCGCTTGCCGCCTGGTAGCTGCCCTTGTTCTGCATCATGGCCACTCGCACCTGCTGCTTCTCGGTCACGCGGAAGTTACGGTAGTGGGTTTGCTCCTTAGGGAACTTCAACTCCCACGTGCCTGAGGGAGGGAGGGAGGGGGTGGGGGGGTAGAAGAAAGAAGGGTGGGGGTGGAGGAGGAAGATATAGACATAAGGAGGGTTAGGGGGCAGAAGGCCAGACCAGACAGGGAGTGGAATTGTGGGATTTGGGCTTTCCCAAAGACAGGAAATGTGTTTGCGTGTTTTTCTCCTGATCATTGTCTTTGCTAACCTGCCCCCCCACATACACTCCACCCCCTCCATTGATTTATCTTTATGCAATCCTCCGTGGTGACACTTTGTTTGGATAGTCCGCCTACAGAGACTTTACAGATGGTTTGTTGAAATCCAAGTTCGGTCTTTCTAGCTGTTCACTGAACATCACCTTAACCAAATCGAACCCCTAATCCAACCTTAACCATCAACTGTAGTTAACAGAGTTTCAACAGTTAGTTTATAATCTGTTTATAGTCTATAGTGAGCCATCCAAATAAAGTTTTACTATAGTTTATAGGGGACCATCCAAATAAAGTTTGACTATAGTTTATAGTGGACCATCCAAATAAAGCTTGAGCCCCATCCATTTTTCTCTGAAGGTGGAGTTTCCACCTCAAAGTCAATAAACATGTGGTTCTGTAGATTGGCATACTGGCTACGTGTTGGTATGAGGTCAGGTCAATAACTGAAATTCCTCATTGAGTTTAGTTTTCTCTGATACCAGTCTGTGTCAATAGCACTTCACTCTAAGCCCAAAGGGGGAATGTTGAGCAAAATAGAAGCACCACTCCAAAGTTGACTGTCATTAGGTAGTCACGTTTATCTGAAGCCATTCAGAAATTGGAGGAAAAGCAGCAACAAAAAAACAGATCAAGTGCCATAAGACCATTTCCACATCGGTGTTGCTTGAAGAGGTCAAAGGTCAGACAGCATTAGGCTGTTGGATGAGCTTGGCATTTTGGAAGCCACATTGTGGTGTTCTCATTGCACCAGACTCCCTTAAAGCTACATAAGGATTTGAAAAAACATCAAGTGGTTGCTTAAAGTCCTATCCTATCATTAAAATAATGAATTTAGCTAAATGATCTTGATGAGCAGAATTGGTTTGAATCTCCTTTGGGACTGAGGACCACATTAGTGTACTCTCAGAAGAGTAATTAAACCCTTCAGCACACTAAATATGATTCAAAAGCCCTAAGTAAACTGCTTATTATCATTACACCAACAGAAACCTTAAGCATGTAAACCTTTAAGCACAACTTCCACCATTTTAACCATTATGTGTAATATGGCATACATTTTAATGTTGGCAGTTTTACCAAAACTTACTTTTATTTTTGGTGCATAACCTGACTTTGTGTCATTTTTTTCTGTATTTGAGTCTTCCTCTGCACTGGTTGAGTGTATTGTGTGTGTGTATTGTTTGTGTGTGTGTGTCTTTATGGACTTTTCCAAAGTCTGGCTCACCTTTGAAGTAAAGGTAGTTTAGGAGCATCAGCACCATGTTCGGGTCGACGCTCTTCAGGGGCTCCTTGATCAGGCCCTTGGTTATTTTCTGGATGCGGTTGTTGGCCTTCTTCAGGAACGCAGGGTCAGCGAAGTCCACCGACTGTGGCTCGGCGAAGTAGTAAGCCTTGACGTTGGCGCGGAATGCTTCATTGACACTCACAGCCTGGCGCAGGTAAAGGTCGTTGACGGAGCGGAGCGTGTAGCCAAAGTTGCGGCGGAAGAGCCGGTGCGTGAGCTTGCGGAAGAGCTTGTGCACGGTGGCGTTGCTGTAGTGCACACTGGCGTTGACGAACTCGCTGAAGCCCAGCGCTTCGTAGAGCTGCTCCTGTGTGCGCTGGCCCACGCCCAGCGCCATCATCCCCATGGCGATGGAGATGCCAGCGGGCGCAAACAGGATGTTGTCGGTCTGGTTGACGTGGTTACGCAGGCTGCGGTAGAGGCGGAAGCCGAACTGCGCGTTGACAACGTTGACGCGCTGCAGCCGCGTGCGGCCGTGGAAGAGCCGCAGCAGGCGGGCACGCCGCACCTTGGGGTCGGACGGCTGCTCCAGGTCCAGGTCGGGTGCTGAGGTCGGGAGGTCATCGATCTCGTCGCCCTCGTTGTAGTCGTCCTCCCCCATGGCCAGGATCTTGTCAAAGTCAATGTAGTCCTCATATTCCAGGTCGTTGGTCACTGTGTTCTCGTTGTGGAAGTCCGGTGGGAGGGCATCCACGTCCAGGGTGCCGCTGGGAAAAGCTCCGCGGGGGTTCACTGGTGCCGCGGTCACCACCTCGGAGAAGTGCGAGCCGAGCGGTTTGATCCCGGCCACAGCCGGCCTGACCAGCAGCAGCAGACTTGAGCTCACCGCTACACAGAGGAACCACATCCTGGCAAGGACAGGGATTGATTAGTCATGTCTAGTCCACTCATCAAAGATGTCTAGGGAATGTCCATGATACTGACATGATCATGATGAAATAGTTTTTCCACCACAGAAACACAGTCAGTTTAATGTCAAGTCCATTCAGTTTTGGAGGCATCTGTCTGATAGGCTTCCCCAGGTCACATGGTTAATTACACAGTGACCATGAACAAGATTAATACACCACGTATCAGAGGAGTACAATTTGTTTATGTCAGTGGTATACTAGTCAGTGGTATACTAAATTCTGTTATTGTATTGTTATGTTATACTATAACATTTTATAATGTACCTTACTATGTTATACTATAACATAATATGTTATACTGTTACCCTATTGTGCATTCCTCCACTGGATACCATAATCAGCGCCTTATTGTACGGTTATTGTACCCCCAATTCTAAGTTGATTTGAAGTTTTTTTTAAAGTTTGAACACTTTTAAATTATTCTCCGAAAGGTCTTTAAATAGAAACCATTTCAACTTTACTCAGATATGAATATCAGCTCATACAATCGTGTGAACCAAACATGTATTCAGTATACAAAAGTATGAAGAGTTTTTTTTGGGGTTATTTGTGAAAGATAATGAATATTCTGAGCCTTCTCTTACCTGAGTTTGTTCTGGTTGTGTCTGTGTGAATGTGGGCTGTTTGCTGTGTGTGAGTGTGTGTGACCGTCTGGACTTTGCTGTTGTCTCCTGTTGATCAAACACAGCACAAATCAAACAGCCTGGTCCTGGAGAAGCTGTTAACTCTTCCATCTGTTCTGCTCCCCCAGTAAAACGTGCACATAATGACAAGGCTGTTTTATGGTCAAACAGATGAATTTACATACCTACTCTGTAAAAAGCATTTTAGAAATTGTCCACAATATTCTGTTTATTCTTGCACTTTACTGAAATTGACTTTTATCAACAGTAAAACTGTAAAACACCTACATTTATGTCCTTTGGTAGTGATCTGCTATGTGATGTTAATTAAATAGATATGAAATGATATCTTCTTGATTGAATTTGTTTGGATCAGCTAAATTGAACTGGATTGGCAGTGCATCATGGGAAGTCGAGTTCTCTTTGATGAGCTTATGCTATGCTTGTCTGCAGCTGACCCGGCGCTTGCCTCCGATTAAAGAAGCTAAACCCCGTCTCCAGAAACTCTTCAGGGACTTCTGGCTCTACTCCGTGGTCATGGGCTTTGCTGTGGAAGGTTCCGGTAAGTGTCACACAAATTGTTAACAAGCTTTGCATGGAATGTCTGTTTATTTGATGTCAAATGAATAGGAACTAGGATGGAAAGCTTATCGCTGATAATGTGTCTGTGAATGTTTGTGTGTGTGATTGTACATGTCTCTCTCTCTCTCTCTCTCTGTTTGTGTCTGTGTGTGCATGTTTGTTGATGTCTGATTATGCATGTGTGTCTAACTGTGTTTGTGTGTGTGTGTGTGTGTATATCTTTGTGTGTGTGTGTGTGTGTGTGTGTGTGTGTGTGTGTGTGTGTGTGTGTGTGTGTGTGTCAGGTCTTTGGCCTGAGGAGTGGTATGAGGGTGTGTGTGAGATCGCCACCAAGTCTCCACTGCTGACGTTCCCCAGTGGAGAGCCTCTGCGCTCTGAGCTGCAGTACAACTCCGCGCTCAAGAACGACACCGTCACTCCAGTAACACACCTCCTCTTCTCTTTATCACTCTGTCTGAAGCCCCTTCTCTCTCTCTCTGTCTCCCCCTCCCATCTCTCTCTCTGTCTGAAGCCCCTTCTCACTCTCTCTCTGTCTCCCCCTCCCATCTCTCTCTCTGTCTGAAGCCCCTTCTCTCTCTCTCTGTCTCCCCCTCCCATCTCTCTCTCTGTCTGAAGCCCCTTCTCACTCTCTCTCTGTCTCCCCCTCCCATCTCTCTCTCTGTCTGAAGCCCCTTCTCTCTCTCTCTGTCTCCCCCTCCCATCTCTCTCTCTGTCTGAAGCCCCTTCTCACTCTCTCTCTGTCTCCCCCTCCCATCTCTCTCTCTGTCTGAAGCCCCTTCTCACTCTCTCTGTCTCCCCCTCCCATCTCTCTCTCTGTCTGAAGCCCCTTCTCACTCTCTCTGTCTCCCCCTCCCATCTCTCTCTCTGTCTGAAGCCCCTTCTCACTCTCTCTGTCTCCCCCTCCCATCTCTCTCTCTGTCTGAAGCCCCTTCTCACTCTCTCTGTCTCCCCCTCCCATCTCTCTCTCTGTCTGAAGCCCCTTCTCACTCTCTCTGTCTCCCCCTCCCATCTCTCTCTCTGTCTGAAGCCCCTTCTCACTCTCTCTGTCTCCCCCTCCCATCTCTCTCTCTGTCTGAAGCCCCTTCTCACTCTCTCTGTCTCCCTCTCCCATCTCTCTCTGTCTTCAGTTGCTTCTGTCTCACCCTCCCATCTCTCTCTGTCTTCTGATGCTTCTGTCTCCCCCTCCCATCTCTCTCTCTGTCTTCTGTTGCTTCTGTCTCCCCCTCCTATCTCTCTCTCTGTCTTCTGTTGCTTCTGTCTCCCTCTCCCATCTCTCTCTGTCTTCTGTTGCTTCTGTCTCACCCTCCCATCTCTCTCTGTCTTCTGTTGCTTCTGTCTCCCCCTCCCATCTCTCTCTCTGTCTTCCATTACTTCTTTCTCTCTCTCCCATCTCTCTCTCTGTATTCTGTTGCTTCTGTCTCCCCTCCCATCTCTCTCTGTCTTATGTTGCTTCTGTCTCCCCCTCCCATCGCTCTCTGTCTTCTGTTGCTTCTGTCTCCCCTCCCATCTCTCTCTGTCTTCTGTTACTTCTGTCTTCCCCTCCCATCTCTTTCTCTCTGTCTTCTGTTGCTTCTGTCTCCCCCTCCCATCTCTCTCTGTCTTCTGTTGCTTCTGTCTCCCCCTCCCATCTCTCTCTGTCTTCTGTTGCTTCTGTCTCTCTCTCCCATCTCTCTCTGTCTTCTGTTGTCTCCACCTCCCATCTCTCTCTGACTTCTGTTGCTTCTGTCTCCCCACGCCCCCCCATGTGTAAGCACTTGTCTACTCCCATATGTTGAATTACTTTACTGATCATGTTAAAAAAAGATGGTATGGTTTTAAAATTAGAATTTTACTCCATTTAAATCTTAACATTGAGCAAAGGCCAAGAGGAATTTCAAAATGGAAGAATGAAAAGATGTTGGTCACCCCGTTTGAATGAGATGGTTGATTGGTGCTGTCTGTGTAGGCGGAGCTAAGTGACCTGCGCAGCACCATCATAAACCTGTTAGACCCCGCCCCCGAAGCTGCTGCCCTCATCAACAAGCTGGACTTCGCCATGTGCACCTACCTGCTCTCTGTCTACCGCCTGGAGTACATGAGGTTTGGGCTCTCTTCTCTCTCTACTCTCTCTACTCTCTCTCTTCTCTCTCTCTTCTCTCTCTATTCTCTCTACCTGCTCTCTGTCTACCGGCTGGAGTACATGAGGTTTGGGCTCTCTTCTCTCTCTACTCTCTCTACTCTCTCTCTTCTCTCTCTCTTCTCTCTCTATTCTCTCTACCCTCTCTCTCTATTCTCTCTCTCTTCTCTCTACCTGCTCTCTGTCTACCGGCTGGAGTACATGAGGTTTGGGCTCTCTTCTCTCTCTACTCTCTCTACTCTCTCTCTTCTCTCTCTCTTCTCTCTCTATTCTCTCTACCCTCTCTCTCTATTCTCTCTCTCTTCTCTCTACCTGCTCTCTGTCTACCGGCTGGAGTACATGAGGTTTGGGCTCTCTTCTCTCTCTACTCTCTCTACTCTCTCTCTTCTCTCTCTCTTCTCTCTCTCTATTTTCTCTCTCTTCTCTCTCTATTCTCTCTCTACTCTCTCTCTTCTCTCTCTCTTCTCTCTCTATTCTCTCTACCTGCTTTCTGTCTACCGCCTGGAGTACATGAGGTCTGGGCTCTCTTCTCTCTCTACTCTCTCTCTTATCTCTCTATTCTCTCTACCTTCTCTCTCTCTTTTCTCTCTCTACTCTCTCTCTATTCTCTCTTCCTGCTTTCTGTCTACCAGCTGGAGTACATGAGGTCTGGGCTCTCTTCTCTCTCTTCTCTCTCTATTCTCTCTCTACTCTCTCTACCCTCTCTCTCTATTCTCTCTCTCTTCTCTCTACCTGCTCTCTGTCTACCGGCTGGAGTACATGAGGTCTGGGATCTCTTGTCTCTCTCTTGTCTCTCTCTTCTCTCTCTATTCTTTCTACCTGCTCTCTCTCTTCTCTCTTCCTTCTCTCTCTATTCTCTCTACCCTCTCTCTCTCTTCTCTCTCTCTTCTCTCTCTCTTCTCTCTTCCTTCTCTCTCTATTCTCTCTACCCTCTCTCTCTCTTCTCTCTCTATTCTCTCTAGCAGCTCTCTGTAGACTCACAACCACACACACTCACACACACACACACAACCACACACACACACACACACACACACACACACACACACACACACACACACACATGTTCACTCATACATGTGTACACTCACAAACACACACACAGACAAACACACACACGCACACACACACACACACATGTTCACTCATACATGTGTACACTCACACACACACACACACACACACACACACAGACACACACACATGTGTACACTCACACACACACACACAAAGACACACACACACACAACCACATACAAACACACACAAACACACACACAAACGTGTTCACTCATACATGTGTACACACAACCACACACACAAACATGTTCTCTCATACATGTGTACACTCACAAACACACACACACACACACACACACACACACACACACATGTTCACTCATACATGTGTACACTCTCACACACACACACACACACACACACACAACCACATACACAGCAAAATCGCCAGTGTTAATTCAACTCCCATAGTGTTAAATTCAACACTTTTCCAGTGTTTATATAATCCTCACTGATTCAGAGTTAAATCAACACTTTGCAAAGTGTTAATATTTTAACTACATTGTGGTGTTAAAAATCTAACACGCTAAGTGTTCATTTCTACACTGTACTGTGTTAACTCTTTTCACTGGGAGTGTTATTTCATAACACTTGTGGTGTTGTTGAGTACACTTTTAAGTGTTCACTATTACACTGGATAAGGTTAACTATTTTCACTGGGAGTGTTAATTCATAACATCCACAGTGTTATTTATAACACTTTTAAGTGTTTATTTTCACACTCAATTGTGTTCTCTTTTTCACTTAGTGTTACTTTATAACATTTACAATGTTATTGTATGACACTTTAGAGTGCTCTATGAGTTTTTAAATTCTAATCTGTATTTACTGTCTTATACCTTTACCACATTGAAGTGCAATTGTGTTACTATCAGTGAAAAAAAAATACAGAAAGATGATGACATTACATTCACATTATAATTTTAATACATTCCAAGCACCATCAAAACATTGTACTTTAACAAATAAAATAATGGCATAATGTAAAGTCCATTGTTATTGCCATAAGAACTTTGTAAGTCAAAGGGCTTGTAAATTTCAATAGAATCTGCTCTAATAACATCGTTTTCATCGGTTTCAAAGACTTGATAGGCATGGAAATGCTCACTGAACTTTTCAACAAAAAGCTTGTTAACTATAAGGTGACACTATTGACCAAAACATGGATCTATGCTTTTGATTATGGCTACTCAGAGCGCAAAAATCGTCCAACAAGGGTGAACTTGGACAGTACTGGCAATAGTATAGGCCTCAACTCCATTCAGACTCTTTGTCTAATAAGAAACATTCCTTTAATTTTTGGTGACATTGTGCCAGAAGGAAATCAGAACAAGACCTTGCTATTGCTTTTACTACAAATAACGTAGTGGGATTTGAAAAGTTAATCAGAAGCACCCAGTGAGCTTGTGGCTTGGCAGGGGATGAGTTGTTTGTCCACTGCGATGTAGAAGGTGTCAATTCTGCTTTGGGTTTGGCCAACAGCAAGGATGTATGGTTCGCCAGATCTTTCTTGCAGGTGTTCATCGATGCAGCTGCATGACTAAAAACAAATAAGATACAAAAAAAAAAACATACACTGTTAAGTAAGCCAAGTATAAATGACCCCTTTAGTTTTAAATCATGTTCCTTACTGGACTCCTGAACAATAGGCCTGTACTTAGTCTTGTCAAAAACATACTCCACATGGAGAGGAAAAAAATGAAAGTTCAGAGCTAAAAAAGTGTCTTGTAGGACATTAAAAAGTGAGGGAACTTACAGGATTTACCTTGTGAAAGTGCACCGTTTTGTCTTCTGCATCCCTTGGACTTATTTTGGTCCTCCTCTTCCGTCCAGCTGAAGGTGGCAAAAGATGAAGCAGTAGCAGTACAGAAGCCATGTCACTATCACAATCTGTTTGGGGTGGAATGTATCAGACAATTTATAAAATGAAAAAGTTAAAATAAAGATTAGTATTGTCAAAAAAACATGCAGCGAAGCATACCATTGTCATCATTCTCTGCGAGCTTCTCTGCAGCTTTTAGCAAATGACACAGGTCAGTTGACGGAGTCAGCTGGTTGGCCTCTTTGATGAATTTTGGCTTGAATGAGCTGTTTCAACACAAAACAGCAGCAGGAAGTCTTGATTGACCTGTTAATCATACACAAGTGTTACATTTAGTCTACGTTACACCAAATGCTGTCCTTCTTATAGCTCCCAACAGCACCCTGAAGCTATAACTGAAGCTGAAGCTATAACTTTGCTTTTATCTTTTTTAATTATTATTTTAGGCCTACATTTATTTGGGGCAATATTATGGTACTGCATCTTGGATTAGTAACTCTGCACTTCTTTGTGTTAATGGTAGACTAAATTAAACAAGTCAGCCGCAACAGTGATACAGATCTTACCAAGATTGATCAATAATAGAAGTTTTTATTTATTTATTTTTATATGAGACACAATAGTCTACAATAAACTGTGTTACAGGTATAGCCTAGTTTTTTTAACATATGAGCTACATCCAGTCTTGTGATATGAGGAGCTGATACATGGGCAACATATCTTGTTAAGCCTCTTAGGATGTCTTACCTTCACTTATGAATTCCAAATAAGTGAAGCTGGCGTGCAATTTGATGTACCTCTTTAAATGGAGGTATTTCACGTTCGGCAGCATGTCCTAAAATTGCACCTGGTGGCGAAAGTAGGGAAAGGGGGTGAAAAACTATATTACCATAAATGTATTACCCATGGTTTAAGTGGCAATGGAAGTTTGTTGCATCCAACAGTGTGCGCTTAACACGCTTCCTACTTTATATAACAAAACATCATTAGTAGCCTACATTGATAAGTGAATTTCTTACATTTGAAACCGGCGGTTCTAACATATGCACAGCTCTGTCTATGACATATTGCTGTCGATAGCTAGTAGTTTTTTCATATAGCATGGTAGGCTAGATGTTGCATCATATAAAATATCGGCGGCATCGACGACCCTCCCTCCACTGATATATTTCGTTAAGTGTAAAACACTGAATAGTAGCCTATTTCGCTGAAGCCAAAGCAAAGGGGAAAGTCTTCCCTCTGTTCATGCTAATTACTGCTTCCCTTACCATTAGCAAGCAATCAATCCCTATACTGCGTTATCCTTACATGCGTTTGAAGCAGAGTTAAGGGTAACTACTTCGACAACAAAACTTGACTTGAACTGTCTTTAAATTAGATTCTTACCTTTTTAACAGAATATTCCTGACAAGAACGTTCTCTCTCCCCTTTACAACTATGAAAGTGAGCAAAGTGCATTTCCCTGTCGAGCTCACCTTACCACAAGCTGCCAGCTACTAACGTTATGACAAATTCAAATTCTAACGTCTGCGAGTACCCCCGCCCCTCTTCATTCAAAAGGAATAAAATGGCTCGCATTTCTTTTATAACATTAAAATCACTGTTAAGCACTTATTATATGTACATTTATTGTCTCTGTAAAAACCTGTGGAAGATGGTCAGCTTTACTTAGGCTAAAGAATCCTGGCGTTTAGGCTACCACACAATTTATTAGTAACCTAAGCTTCCACATTGGCAAAATGTTGCGTTTTAGATAAATACCGTTATTAAAAATGATAATATTTAGGCGTAATTATGATTTAAATTAAAACAAATTTAAATTATAATGTATGGTTCTTACCTTAACAACCTCCACGATTGAGCTCGACACCAAACTTCTAGCAGCCTCTTCATGCCCGAGAGCGCGTAAAAACCGGATGTAGAAATCAACTCCAAATAAGTGATGGGTATTGACTCCTTGAAATAACCCCAGCTACAGAGCTTTTTCAGCACTGTAAGTGTTACAATAACTCTAAAATCAACACTTGTTAACTCTGATTAGTTAACACCGAACATTTTAACTCAAATTAACACTACCGATTTTGCTGTGTACAGACACACACAAACACACACAAACACACACACAAACGTGTTCACTCATACATGTGTACACACAACCACACACACACACAAACATGTTCACTCATACATGTGTACACTCACACACACACACACACACACACACACACACACACACACACACACACACACACACACACACTCTCAGATTTTCATTCATACATGTGTACATACACATAAACATACACATACACTCTCTCTGCATTACAATACATAGACCCTCACTGCATTACAATACATAGACCCTCACTGCATTACAATACATAGACCCTCACTGCATCACAATACATAGACCCTCACTGCACACCCCCGTTCCTTTGTTTTGTCTCTTTCTTTCGCCTGTCCTGGTTTCCTCCCATGATCATGTCATCCACTAGAGAACCGTCTCATTCTGCATCAGGTCCAGATCCACATACATAATTGATCCAGCAGATATAGATCTTTAAGAACATTACCAATAGCAACTTGAATGCAACATGCATACAGCAGTATTAATGCTAGGTAATCATACTGAACATACAGAACCAATTCCCATAACTAATAATAGTTATTAGTAATAAATACAAATTGGAAATATAATCCAGATGCACGAATGCTCCAGCAGCTCGTCGCACTGTCTTCTCTCTGTTTCTGCTGCAGAATGTTGCACTCCAATGACCCAGACCGCTTCCAGCTGATGTTCCGCTACTTTGAGGACAAGGCCATCCAGAAGGACAAGTCAGGTGACGCTCTACCTCACAAACACACACACACACACCCACTCACTGCCCTCTGTTTTGATGGATGCTGCTGTGATATGTAGTAGTAGAATGATTCTGTGTCCAATCACCACATCAGGGCTGTCCTGTCCCAATCTAAATGACAGCCAAACACTTGACCTATTTCTGCTCCAATCTCCCACATATCAGGTGTATTCAGGGCACATTATTGCTTAAATCTGTTCCAGAATCCAGGTATGGTTAGATTGCAGTGTGCTTTCTCTCTACAGGGATGATGCAGTGTGTGATATGTGTGGGGGATAAGGTCTTTGAGGTGTTCCTGCAGATGATGGCTGAAAAGGTGAATTACACACACTCACACTCACACTCACACACACACACACACACACACACACACACACACACACACACACACACACACACACACACACACCCCTTGCGCCCCAAGGCAGTATGTTATCATATTACCTGACAAACTAGCCCTCGTTCCTCTCGATCTTGTTTTTGGCTGACAGCCCAAGACCAAAGAGCATGAGGAGGAGCTGGAGCGCCATGCTCAGTTCCTATTGGTCAACTTTAACCACACCCACAAACGCATCCGTAGAGTGGCGGACAAATACCTGTCTGGATTGGCTGAAACGTAAGTCCATAAAAGTGTCTGATATAGTAGTTATACCATGTCACTAATGGTGTTAGGTACCATCAAACATTTCACATCTAGTTCTGTTTCTATTTCGACTTCTTTGCAATTTTGCTTGTATTCTATCATTTATAATAATAATTGATCATATAATAATTTATAAATATATATTTATAATTTGAATATATATTTTTCTACTTGTAGCTTCCCTCACCTGTTGTGGAGTGGCCGTGTGCTGAAGACCATGCTGGACATCCTGCAGACCCTCTCTCTGTCTCTTAGTGCAGTGAGTGCAGACCACAAACAAACAAACCCTGGGGTTATGTGTGCAGTACAGACACAGCGCACACATTCTTTCAGTGCAGTTTCTCTGTAGAAGTCACACAACATAGTTAAAGATGAACTTCCACATACGTTAAGACAGACTGCCTCAGTGAACCAGTCATGTACTGACACATCATCTAACTGGCCAATTATAAGTCACATTTGAGATGAGCGTTGCCCTGGGCTACTGTAATTAATAAACAATAACTCTCATTGGCCAGGATATCCACAAGGACCAACCGTATTACGACATCCCAGACACGCCCCATCGCATCACTGTACCGGACACCCACGAGGCCCGAGAGGTGAGACCCCTGTCAGTTAACTTGATCAATTACACTGATCAACACACCGCACAGTCAACAGAGATAGTAATCAATGATAGTGATTGCCTCTGCTGCCTCTTGTAGTCATTATTCATTTTTCTGTGATTTGGTTAATTTCACTTGTATGTCTGTCTGTATCAGAGTATAGTGAAGGACTTTGTCTGTCTGTCTGTATCAGAGTATAGTGAAGGACTTTGTCTGTCTTTATCAGAGTATAGTGAAGGACTTTGTCTGTCTGTCTGTATCAGAGAATACTGAATGACTTTGTCTGTCTTTATTAGAGTATAGTGAAAGACTTTGTCTCCCTGTCTGTCTGTATTAGAGTATAGTGAAGGACTTTGTCTGTCTGTCTGTATAAGAGTATAGTGAAGGACTTTGTCTGTATCAGCGTATAGTGAAGGACTTTGTCTGTCTGTATCAGAGTATAGTGAAGGACTTTGTCTGTCTGTCTGTATCAGAGTATAGTGAAGGACTTTGTCTGTCTGTCTGTATCAGAGTATAGTGAAGGACTTTGTCTGTCTGTATCAGAGTATAGTGAAGGACTTTGTCTGTCTGTCTGTATCAGAGTATAGTGAATGACTTTGTCTGTCTTTATTAGAGTATAGTGAAGGACTTTGTCTGTCTGTCTGTCTGTGTGTCTGTATTAGAGTATAGTGAAAGACTTTGTCTCCCTGTCTGTCTGTATTAGAGTATAGTGAAGGACTTTGTCTGTCTGTCTGTATAAGAGTATAGTGAAGGACTTTGTCTGTATCAGCGTATAGTGAAGGACTTTGTCTGTCTGTATCAGAGTATAGTGAAGGACTTTGTCTGTCTGTCTGTCTGTATCAGAGTATAGTGAAGGACTTTGTCTGTCTGTATCAGAGTATAGTGAAGGACTTTGTCTGTCTGTCTGTATCAGAGTATAGTGAATGACTTTGTCTTTATTAGAGTATAGTGAAGGACTTTGTCTGTCTGTCTGTCTGTGTGTCTGTATTAGAGTATAGTGAAAAACTTTGTCTCCCTGTCTGTCTGTATAAGAGTATAGTGAAGGACTTTGTCTGTATCAGAGTATAGTGAAGGACTTTGTCTGTCTGTATCAGAGTATAGTGAAGGACTTTGTCTGTCTGTCTGTCTGTATCAGAGTATAGTGAAGGACTTTGTCTGTCTGTATCAGAGTATAGTGAAGGACTTTGTCTGTCTGTCTGTATCAGAGTATAGTGAAGGACTTTGTCTGTCTATCTGTATTAGAGTATAGTGAAGGACTTTCTCTGTCTGTCTGTATCAGAGTATTGTGAAGGACTTTGTCTGTCTGTATTAGAGTATAGTGAAGGACTTTGTCTGTCTGTTTGTATCAGAGTATAGTGAAGGACTTTGTCTGTCTGTCTGTATCAGAGTATAGTGAAGGACTTTGTCTGTCTGTATCAGAGTATAGTGAAGGACTTTGTCTGTCTGTCTGTCTGTATCAGAGTATAGTGAAGGACTTTGTCTGTCTGTATCAGAGTATAGTGAAGGACTTTGTCTGTCTGTCTGTATCAGAGTATAGTGAATGACTTTGTCTGTCTTTATTAGAGTATAGTGAAGGACTTTGTCTGTCTGTCTGTCTGTGTGTCTGTATTAGAGTATAGTGAAAGACTTTGTCTCCCTGTCTGTATCAGAGTATAGTGAAGGACTTTGTCTGTCTGTCTGTATCAGAGTATAGTGAAGGACTTTGTCTGTCTGTCTGTATCAGAGTATAGTGAATGACTTTGTCTGTCTGTATCAGAGTATAGTAAAGGACTTTGTCTGTCTGTATCGGAGTATAGTTAAGGACTTTGTCTGTCTGTCTGTCTGTATCAGAGTATAGTAAAGGACTTTGTCTGTCTGTATCAGAGTATAGTAAAGGACTTTGTCTGTCTGTCTGTATCAGAGTATAGTAAAGGACTTTGTCTGTCTGTATTAGAGTATAGTGAAGGACTTTGTCTGTCTGTATCAGAGTATAGTAAAGGACTTTGTCTGTCTGTCTGTATCAGAGTATAGTAAAGGACTTTGTCTATCTGTATTAGAGTATAGTGAAGGACTTTGTCTGTCTGTATTAGAGTATAGTGAAGGACTTTTTCTGTCTGTATTAGAGTATAGTAAAGGACTTTGTCTGTCTGTCTGTATCAGAGTATTGTGAAGGACTTTGTCTGTCTGTCTGTATCAGAGTATAGTAAAGGACTTTGTCTGTCTGTATTAGAGTATAGTAAAGGACTTTGTCTGTCTGTATTAGAGTATAGTGAAGGACTTTGTCTGTCTGTATCAGAGTATAGTAAAGGACTTTGTCTGTCTGTCTGTCTGTATTAGAGTAAAGTAAAGGACTTTGTCTGTCTGTATTAGAGTATAGTAAAGGACTTTGTCTGTCTGTATTAGAGTATAGTAAAGGACTTTGTCTGTCTGTATCAGAGTATAGTAAAGGACTTTGTCTGTCTGTATTAGAGTATAGTAAAGGACTTTGTCTGTCTGTATCAGAGTATAGTGAAGGACTTTGTCTGTCTGTATTAGAGTATAGTAAAGGACTTTGTCTGTCTGTATCAGAGTATAGTGAAGGACTTTGTCTGTCTGTATTAGAGTATAGTGAAGGACTTTGTCTGTCTGTATTAGAGTATAGTGAAGGACTTTGTCTGTCTGTATTAGAGTATAGTAAAGGACTTTGTCTGTCTGTATTAGAGTATAGTGAAGGACTTTGTCTGTCTGTATTAGAGTATAGTGAAGGACTTTTTCTGTCTGTATTAGAGTATAGTAAAGGACTTTGTCTGTCTGTCTGTATCAGAGTATTGTGAAGGACTTTGTCTGTCTGTCTGTATCAGAGTATAGTAAAGGACTTTGTCTGTCTGTATTAGAGTATAGTAAAGGACTTTGTCTGTCTGTATTAGAGTATAGTGAAGGACTTTGTCTGTCTGTATCAGAGTATAGTAAAGGACTTTGTCTGTCTGTCTGTATCAGAGTATAGTAAAGGACTTTGTCTGTCTGTATTAGAGTATAGTGAAGGACTTTGTCTGTCTGTATTAGAGTATAGTGAAGGACTTTTTCTGTCTGTATTAGAGTATAGTAAAGGACTTTGTCTGTCTGTCTGTATCAGAGTATTGTGAAGGACTTTGTCTGTCTGTCTGTATCAGAGTATAGTAAAGGACTTTGTCTGTCTGTATTAGAGTATAGTAAAGGACTTTGTCTGTCTGTATTAGAGTATAGTGAAGGACTTTGTCTGTCTGTATCAGAGTATAGTAAAGGACTTTGTCTGTCTGTCTGTCTGTATTAGAGTAAAGTAAAGGACTTTGTCTGTCTGTATTAGAGTATAGTAA
>NC_137913.1:31693490-31720990 GCF_963457725.1 Sprattus sprattus
CTGTTTGCTTGGGGGTTCAAATACTTATTTTCTGCATCAAATGCAAATAAAGTCATAAATGTTATAAAATGCAGTTTTCTGAATTTTTTTGTTGATATTCTGTTTCTCACTGGTAAAATACACCTACCATTACAATTCTAGATCACACATTTCTTTGCAAGTGGCCAAACTTGCGAAATCGGTAGGGGTTAAAATACTTATTTTCCCCACTGTACAAATGCACACACACACACACACAAACACACACATCAACTCAGATGTGTTTACACAGAGCAAGTTCAAGATGGCCGCTCCTCTTATCTATAAGAACGTGGCTGCTTGACATTTTTACCCTTCAGCAGTGGGTCATTCACACTCTCCTCGTCTGCCCAACTGTGTTACTTTATCCCTCTCCTCATCCATCCATTCATCCATCCATGTGACTCTCTCTCTCTCACTGTCTTCCTGTCTGTTTAACCACTCACTTCTCTAACTACCTATCTATCTATCCATCCATCCATCCATCCATCCATCTATCTAGCTCCTCCACCATCTGTGCTGGTCCCCCCTGAAGATGTTGGTCTCCCCATCCATCCATCCATCCATCTACCCCTCTGGCTCTCCCTCTCTATCTCTCCCTCCCCCTCTCTCTCTCAATTCAATTTAATTCAATTCAATTCAATTCAATTATATTATATTTTACTTGTAAAGCGCCATAACAATACAATTGCCTCTAGGCGCTTAACAGAGCCCAGAGCCTAAACCCCCATAGTGCATGCACAATGGCAACAGTGGCAAGGAAAAACTCCCTGTTAGGTAGGAAGAAACCTTAGGCAGAACCATGGCACATAAGGGGGGACCCATCTGCTTGAGGTCGGCCGGGTGGAGACAGGAAGGTGGGAAGGGGGGAAGGGGGAGGGTTGTGTGGCAGAAGGGGAAAGGAAGCAACAGGGGTTATACACAGCAATGCAGTGGCGGTGGGTGCGATTGGCCGATGGTTTCTCCAGGTAGACCAAATGGAGAGACTACAGCAGCGTCCCATAGCGGAGATAGTCTTGATTAGTAGGGAAAGAAAAGGGAAAGAAAAGGAAGAAAGTGAGTGGGTAGAGTTCAGCTGTCCATGTGCGTAGATGCGGAGTGGTGGGGGTAAGGAGCAATAATTCCACTTCCATCAGCGATTGGAGCATGCTATAAGGGAGAGAGAACATTTATGTAAGTAGACATCATTTTCAGAAACAGATAGGGAGATACATTTGGGTAGTAGATTTAACAGTAGGCAATATGGCTATTTTATCAGTGTTATTATAGGCATAAGCAATATGATATGGAAGGAGAGAGAGAGAGAAAGAGAAAGGGAGAAGATATGTTTAGTAATGCTGGCGTTTGTTATTTAGTTTGGTAGTGTACTTATGGAGATATCAGTCGAAAGTTTTCTTTTTTAGTTCTGGTGAGTGAGGACAGCTGCATGTCACACCCGAGATCTGTTATAGCACTCTTTCACAGTGCAACAAACACTGCCTGCAACTTGCAACCTGCACACACACCTCTCTCCTCCTATGACCTCCAACTCCTGGACCACCTATGCTGGTCAACCCTGAAGATTCCTGACTCTATCCACCCACACATTCATCCCTCTATCCACCCACACATTCATCCCTCCACTCACCAATTCATCCCTCCACCCATTCATCCCTCTCAGGGGCGGACTGGGACAAAAAATCGGCCCGGGCATTTTGAACCAGACCGGCCCACTAAATTCGATAACACACCTTTTCAGTCTTTTTGGTCTCTCGAATGTCTACACCAACCAGGCTTTTAGCTAGCAGGGCGTCTGCCCTATAGTCTACTAAAAAAAAAGAAGAAATGGGACGCCCTACTTTTAGGCAGGACGGCCTAAAGACGCCCTATTTTTCTCCCGTTTTACCTGTTAACATGGAAATGGAGCCCTAGTGACTAGTGACTGTTTTAACGGCAGAGATAGTGACACACACAAACTCTGAATTTAGTCTTTGCATTTTACCCATCCAGGGTAGTGAAGCACACAGTGAGGCACACAGTGAAGCACACTAACCCGGAGCAGTGAGCTTCAGCGGTGCCTTCAGCGGCGCCTGGGGAGCAGTGATCGGGGTTAGGAGCCTTGCTCAAGGGCACCTCAGCCGTGGATGTGGGCATGGGAGAGCAGTGCTCTACCACTTCCCCCGCCCACATTTTTCCTACTGGTCGGGGATCGAACCGGCCACCCTCCGGTTACCAGCCTGAAACCCTAACCAGTAGGCCACAGCTGCCCCAACTTCGCTGAATGTGATCAAAATTCACCTTTTCAGTCGCTTCAGTGCTTAGCGAAGTCTAGAATCATACATATGCCCTGCCAATTAGAAAAATAGCATTGCTGAATTCCCGCTACAACAACGTTACATCATGATTCCAACGAAACATTGATTCACGGGCTCGCAGAAGCTACAGAAGACAGCTGTCTCACCGCACGTCACTGAACCTACTACTTTATGAGTTCAACAAGAGTTTGTGTGTTAAGGTGGTGGTCTTAATTAATCTAAATTCAATACAATACAATACAATATACATCATACACTTTGAAGCTTTGTTTAGAATACGGAGGTCTAAGATCGGTCGATATTTTCCGTCCTTATTTGGAAACCAGAAAATAGCAACTGAAGAACCTCCTGTTCTCGTCTCCGAGAGGTAGCCTACAGACCGTATTGCTCCCTTTCCTAGAAGGGAGTCTATTTCCTCCTGTAGGAAACGCGCTTAATGAGGTGGCACTAGCGTATAACGGGCGCAGCGTATAACGGGCTATCATAATTCGGTATCTGGACAAATTGGCATATTTTCGGAATACCAGGGTTTGGGAATACTGGGCTTTCGGAACATTGACATGGCACCGCGCACCAATAGGCTAACGGGCTAGCCCACCACTCAAACACACAACATAGAGTGTAGGCTAACGGCTGGCTGTTTCAGAGTAGAGTAGGCTGAGGGCTAGCAACAGCTACAGACTTGTCTTGTATTTACAATGCAAACGAACTTGGCCATAGAACATAGGTCCTAAGTCAAACATATTTTAGAGACGTTTTAATTCATGATCAGTAAGCCTACCGTAGGTCGTTGTATCGTATCTCCCTGGCTGTCGCCACCAGCATCAATGTCATCCACGGGAGCTGATGACGGCCCTGCCGTGGCAAACATTTCCGATATTTTGGCACATTTGGCAGCGTTGGCTTGAAGAGCAAGCCTCTTCTTATCTTGCAGTTTCTCCGCACCCCTTCTTCGCTTTTTCTCCATTTTGGACTGGAGTATTCTAACGAAACGTGCGTTTCTGTGCATCGACCAAGCTAAAGGTAGAAGGTGTTTGGTGATATGATTGGACGAGCCCCAAGTCACTAAAGAAGACAGCCAATGGGCCGCAGACTAGCGTGCGCGTGTCAAGCATGTCAAGGCCATGGGCCACGCGGAGTTTGTTTACCGTACTAATGCATTATGTAGGCAGGTCCAAATCGAAAGGGGTTGGTGTTGGGTCAGCCCAGGGGATGTGATTGGGCCAGCCCAGTGTCAATAGGGCCGCTCATGAACTACTTTCGTGGGCCAGCCGGTCAGACCATTATATGGGAAAAAATAAATAAATAAAAAATTCGGGACTATCGGCCCATATTGCAGGTCGGCCCAGCGGGCAAACGCCTGGTATGCCCGATGGCCAGTCCGTCCCTGATCCCTCTATCCACCCATTCATCCCTGTTTCCCTCTGCCTCTCCTTCCCCTGCCCAGACTGTGACCCTCAGCTCCTCCACCATCTGTGCTGGTCCCCACTGAAGATGTTCACTGAGCACGGCATGGAGACGGCCATCGCCTGCTGGGAGTGGGTCCTGGCCGCTCGCGATGGAATGGAAGTGCCGGTAAAATTACAACCATGTAGCATTACAGCTAACCATCAATATATCACACTGCAACTGTGATATATCAGCTCATTCCTGCAATTCATCACTTTATGCCTTCACTAACCCTGTAGGTTGCTGGTAGGATTCTAACCATGTAACATTACAGCTAACCCATAATATATTACTTTGCACTTACTCTACCCCATACCCTATGCTAGCATTTATATACAATATATATTATTGCCACCACGACATGTTTCTCTATGCCTACTCTTCTTATTCCTGTAACAGTAACCCTATGAGCACAGTGCATCCCCACCCTTCCTATCTCCACCCGGCCGACCTTAGGCAGATGGGTCCCCCTTATGTGCCGTTGTTCTGCTTAAGGTTCCTTCCTGACTACAGGGAGTGTTTCCTTGCCCCTGCTGCCATTGTGCTTTCACTAAGGGGTCCAGGCTCTGGGCTCTGTAAAGCGCTTTGAGACAATTGTATTGTAATGACGCTATATAAAGGGGTGCACATAACTTTTTCAGTGAGTTACTCAGGTGAGTACCAGGTGATGGTTTTTGGTACTCACCCCACATGTAGCGTGATCTCAAAAAGTGCAGTCTTCCTCACTGTCCTCTTCAGTGTCGCCCCCACTATCTTCTGCTTCAGCTTCCTGCATGGTAGATGATGAAGATGCTGCAGATGCACCTCCCTGTCCTTGGTTGAGCCTCCGATTAGCTGTCTCCATCCACAGGTCAACAGCTTGCTGTGGGACAAATGTCTCTGTGGTCTGCTTTGACAGGTGAATGTGCATCAGGGCTGAGAGGCGAGCATGTGACAGACGAGATCTGTACTTGGTACTGTTGAGATGTGAGAATCCCCTCTCACAAGTCACAAGTCTCGCCATGTCGAAGGATCAAATACTAAGAAATGATTTCCTTCTGAAACCTAATGGATGTGGTCTTCAAAATGTTGCCAATGTCAAGCATGTTTGACAGAAAGCACTGAAAACGCTCTGTGCAGATATGCTGCAAGTCACTGTTATCACTCGTAACCAGTTGCATTTTAATGGCTGGCATCAGTCTGGATATTTATATTCAGTGTTTCATGCCTCCATGCAGGCCATCTGATATTATGAAACTTACCCAGTTTGACAAAGGAGATCCCATTTTCTTCACACAGCTTCTTCAGTGAAGCAGTTTTTATTGCGCCACCTTTTTGTAAATAAAACTGCAGCAGCTTGACCATAGAGCGATTAAATGTCTCACGGTAAGGAACGTTGTGATCAGCTGATTTTGCACAATTCTCTTCAAAGTCCGTCGGTTATGGCCTGCGCGGTTCGGTCAGCACCCAGTTCAATTAGTCAGATAAAGTCCGAGGTAAATTCTCCGTAGCTGGACACAGACACAATGTAAACAATTTCCTGCTCAGTTTTTGTGATGTCCTCAGATCCATCAAAAAGCAGCCCCCAAAATTCAGCAGCCTGCAACTTGGCTCGCAAGTCCCTGCTGATGGTGCGAGCAATGCTCTGAATTATCCGGGTGCCCCTTTCACGTGAATGATATGCACCTCGGACATTTAATCCTAGCCACTTCATTAAAGGAATATCCTCAGAATATGAAGACATGGGACGTGCGTGTTTAGCTTTATGGAAGGCGAGGAGAAAAATATTTAACAGAGCTTTCTGCTGCTCTTCATTCACTTTGTTTCGCCATCTGCTAAGAGGGCGACTGGACAGTTCTTCTTGGCTAGCTTGTTTATTAGCTATGGCTTGCGCCACATTCGTGTGGTCCTTGCTCTTCTCATATTTATCAAATAAAGGATGGTTGAAATTACTTGAGCCTTTATAAAACGCAACTGTTTTGTCGGCTAGATGTGGATGTGACCGGCAAATTTGACACCACATTTCATTAGCTTCAAGCCACTGCACATCTTGGAGCCACTTTTCCGAAAAAAGTCTTATTTTCTTCTTCTCTGGCTCGACTTGGCGTTCTTTGTACACTGCATGAAATGTGGGGTTTACGACCGTGGTAAAGTTGGTTGGTTGGATAGGTTACATGACCAAAAAGCTATTGAAGTTTCAAACTTTCATAAATTCACTGAAAATAGTGTGAGGTGAAAATGAAAAAACTAAAGGCTGTGCAACATGTATACATAGTCAATGAACACTCTGAAACTAATTTGAGGATGATAAGTCACATGACCAAAAAGCTATTGAAGTTTCAAATTTTCAAAAATTCACTGAAAATAGTGTGAGGTGAAAATGAAAAAACTAAAGGCTGTGCAACATGTATACATAGTCAATGAACACTCTGAAACTAATTTGAGGATGATAAGTCACATGACCAAAAAGCTATTGAAGTTTCAGACTTTCATAAATTCACTGAAAATAGTGTGAAGTGAAAATGAAAAAACTAAAGGCTGTGCAATGTGTATGCATACATTTTGAACAGTTCAACATAATTTTTATGTTTTTAGTTCATGTTGTTGAAAAGCTATTGACTTTTTAAATTTTAAATGTGTAATTTGTTGATGGTCCCTAAACATACGGGTGTCCGAATGTCTGTTGAATATCCAACTTCCAACCAACTTTACCACGGTGGATTTACGACCCTGTGTATTGCCGTAGAAGCCCACATTGGTGTGAAAGCCTCTGTAGAATTACATGCCAGAAACGAATCTCAAGAACATTAAGGTGAAATAATAATAGATAAGTTAGGAACCATACACATAGCACATAGCCTAAGTTAAAACTTTTAAACACATACCACCGTAAACATGTGAGATAATTCGACGAGAGATATTGAAAGACAGCTAACTCACTGCTTCGTCAAATAAGACAGATCAACTATATATATATATCTGGAAACCACTTACAGATTCCGATTAGCTACATTTTCCGCTGGATGGAAAGGTTTTATCTTTCCCCATCCCACACATGCTAAGCCATTTCTAGCATAACCTGCAATCTACCGTGGAAAATAGAAGCCAGGCGATTTTTTTTATCAGTTCTCACCACAAAACGACGCCTCATCTTTGCTCCTTGAATGTTGATATGTAATGGTATGGTGTTATTGAAACTTACTACGTGTAAAAAAGACTAGAAATTGAACGTTTATTATTCGAGTCTCAAGCCTCTAATGTTGCCTCGGGCGCCTTTAAGTGAACATAATTAAAACTTCACATAAGTCCACTAAACAATTCTCACTAAAACTAACTATAACTAGATCAGAAGCTCCAGTAACAGAAGAGAAATACCCCAGAGGAGGGGGGAATGATAAACCAGTGAGTTGCTCGCACCGACTAGAGGACATCTGTACCGGCAAGGTGGCTCAGTGGCTAGAGCACAGCACCAGAAACCTGAACGCAGGTTCGAAACTCGCGAAGCTTGCGTAAGATTTCAAAATCTACCTGAAAAGACACAGGTTAGATATTCACGAGTGGCAAACATGTCCCAAGTTGCGAAATGACTATCTCAATATCAGAGTAAGCCTTCGGGTTTTGTCAGTTGAAAGCTGACCAATAGACAGAATCTCATTCCGTCTCATCACAAGACGTTTTAATTCAATTCCTTGTCGTTTTCAACCAATGGCTGCAGCAGGGTGTGTGTGGCTAGACTGCTGACAGTCAATATGCTAATAAGAGCATTTTGCACCTCTGTCAGCGGGAGGTGAGAAAGCTAAACACATCGCCCCCCCTCCCCTCGCAGGTTCCTTCCCGGGAAATTCTGTTTGTATGCGTTAGACGGATATTTCGGGGGAATAACCACCATCGACCAGGAATGGTGATCATTCGCGGCTGTATCACAGCGTGCACGGGCCCGATAATTTTGGTTTTTGTGCAGTGGTAGGTGGTGAAACGCCAAAGAAGCTGCTTAATGTTTGTTGTTTTTTGGACATCGCTGACAGTAGTTGACAAGCTCTCAAGCAGCATGTGTGTTAGATGAGATCAGTACGCAAAGGCGGGTAGTAACTCAAGTGGCATTACGCATTCTTGATTTTTGCCGCCATGCGTACCTGCGTACTAGTTATGTGCACCCCTGTATATAAATAAAATTGAAATGAATTGAATATATCACACTGCAGCCTTAATATATCACACTGTCCCCTCAATATATCACACTGCAGCTTTAATATATCAGATTATGACAGCATTTTCCAGCACATGTATGGCAGCACTTATTTTCGCTTGTGTGATATTGAGTGCGTCTGCCTCTCTCCGTGTGTGTGTGTGTGTGTGTGTGTGTGTGTGTGTGTGTGTAGCTCATGCGTGAGATGGTAGGTGCCTGGCAGATGACCGTGGAACAGAGGATGGGTTTGTTCTCGGAGGCGGAGCCTGAGGCCGACCCTCTGGCCGCCTCAGAGGAGAGCCAGCCTGTGCCCCGCCCACCTGAGGTCACGCCCCACTGCCTCTGGATTCAGGTCAGATTACCCACAATGCCTCTGGGCTTTCAAAGGCCAAAGCTTAATAAACCGTAAACTAATTATGCCAACACCTGAACTCGTTCTAGATTGGTGTCTATGTCTGTGTCTGTGTCTGTGTCTGTGTCTGTGTCTGTGTCTGTGTCTGTGTCTGTGTCTGTGTCTGTGTCTGTGTCTCTCTGTGTGTCTGTGTCTGTCTGTGTCTGTGTCTGTGTTTGGATGTGTATTTTTATGGATGTGTGTGTATGTGTGTCTGTGAACCTGCATGTCCATTCATGTGCATGTGTATGAACCTACGTGTGTGTGTGTTTGTGAGTAGTTTCTCGTGCAGAGGTTTGAGATTGCGAAGTACTGCAGTGCTGATCAAGTGGAGATGTTCATCAGCCTCCTGCAGAGGGCGCTGTCACTCAGTGTAGGGGGAGCCAGGAGTAGCCTCAACCGCCACGTTGCTGCTATAGGGCCCCGCTTCAGGTACACTGACACACACACACACACACACACACACACACACACACACACACACACACACACACACACACACACACACTCACTCACACACTCACATGAACCTGCTTACACACTGACACACACACACACACACTCACAGTTATACATGCACACAGACAGGGGCGCCTGCAGATTTTTTTTTTGAGGTACGTACAGAGCCACCAACGCCCCCCCCCCCCCCCCCCCCCCCCCCCCCCCCCTCAAAAAAAACAAACACGCACATTAACACTCACGCCCAGATAATGGGTTACAGCCAAAACGTATTGCCCTTATAATTTAAGTTAATTCTCCTTCTGCATATTGTTTTAGTACTTTTTCACTGTCGATTTCCAAATCTGTGTGAATATTCATGAGAACAAGTCCGGTCAGTCATCGTACTTCTATATGTCTTAAGATTGTACTGAATGACCGCTTGTTTAAACGGGCATTGTCAACAAGACGCAATGAATGTTTGGGTAGAAATTTGCCGAACTTTCCAGGGCTTGACAAAGCTCACTGCGATTTGGCTGTAACTCATTTAGCTGCTTCCACAGATCCAGCTCTGCATACTCAACGGCCATTAGTTGTCCGTACTCCGATTTTATTTCCTGCCATACATTGTCGGCAGTGACATGCCGTGAGGTTCGCAGCTGGTGCGGCACAGAAACCGGAAGTGATTACGTCATTCCGATTGCTAGTTGTTTTAAAAAAATTGAAATGTATATACATCATACATGTATATATGCTTATGGTTTAAAAATTGTCATCTCACCAGAACTGAAAAAACGTTATGTTTTATTGTCTAATACTATTCGTTTTAAGCGATCATTTTTTTTATTGTAGTTATGCGGCTCAATAGTTATTAAGATATAAGATATTAATAGTTACAAGGTAGCATATGTAGCCCTCCCACCAATGATATGGCTCATTTCATTTTGTCTAGGGAAAATATGGGTGGGATGCTAATTTAAATTACCTTTTACACAACTCGGACACTTGAATTCGCAGTTTAGAAAAAAAACAATTACATATTTATTTACACAACGTATTAACAAGCAAACAGTTAAACACCGCAGACATAGCACACAATACCGAAATGTTCTACTGACCGGTATAATTTAAAGTTGGTGCATTTCGTTGGAGCTCTTAACCGTCAATTTGAGGTGAAACCAAAGTAATCCACTCTGTTGTGTACAGTTCAGTAGAAATCCGTTGTCCTTTTCATGAATATGTCCCGTTGGGAAACTTGAAACACTCCACTGCAAATGTCAATACCTTCTGTCCCGTCGTTTGAAGCAAACATTTTAGCTCCGCCATTGGTCTCCCATTATTAATCATTTCACGTTTGGACTGCAAGTCCAGTTTTGAACTGCTTCAGCTTAGCAATACAAGCAAGTGTAGAAGAAGACCGACTTTTAGAACCAAAATATACTCGACAATTGCGCTCTCGCTCGCCTCCCTTCTTGAAGCAGTGGTACTGTTTGCCTCACTAAACAATATTTTTCAATGCGTTTTGATCTCAACTCAAAGGTTCTACGCTTGGGCACGCATGCGTTAAACCCAGTTTGGAGTGATTGCGCAATCTTTAGTGCGGCACTGGCTCAGCTGCCCATAGACAGCAATGCATCTGCCTCCCTTGACGGCACGTGCATGTTCATTGGCTGATCACTGTCACTGGGAACCGGAAATGCACAAATTCAGCGATTTTGATAATAAAAATGCTCGAAATGATCGAAATCATGCAGAAATGACACTCGTAACACAGATAACTAGAGAAATATGAATATTTATTTTATAATACATAAATATATATTATTATTATTTTTATTTTTTTTTTATATATTTTTTTTTTTAACTTTTCAAAATGACAGGTGAGGCTCTGCCTCCCCTGCCTCCTATGACTGCACGTCCCTGATTGTCGGATAAGGAGGAGGGGCGTAAGATACTGAAGCAAACCCTGAATATGCTGATCATAAAGTCAAATGACTAGGCCTACCGCAATTTTTGCACGGCCCTCTGTCTGCAGTTTCCTTATTGTAATATGCGTTCATAATATTGAATTACAGTGGCAATGCATGCGTCGTGCTGGGAACAGCGTGTGTCAGAAAACTTTTGTAAGCGTTTGTTTGTGCTTTAATCACTATTCGTTTGTTTGTGCCTTGTGCACTTGCCAGGCTCAGCGCATAATTTCAGACTCTTTCTCTTTTTCTTCTTCTCGCGTGGCAGAAGGTACGCACAGAGCGTACGGCTGCAGGCGCCACTGCACACAGACATATGCAAACATGCACTCACATGGATATAGACACACAAACACACACACGCTCTTATTCACATTTAGGTTGTGTGTGTGTGTGTGTTTTAGGCTCCTGACTCTAGGCCTTACTCTGCTCCATGCTGATGTTGTCACCAATGCCACCATTCGCAACGTCCTGAGAGAGAAGATCTACTCCACAGCCTTCGACTACTTCAGGTATAACCCAGGCGCGTGCGCATAACACACAAACACACAAACACAAACACACAAACAAAGATGTATGCAGATACGCACACTTCAGATGGAAGGTTGGTAGCGAGGTTGGATTTCAGTCTGGTGTCAGCTATGTGCAATGACATTAGTTTACGCTGATTTGGATGGTCTTTTAGTGTCTTTAGACTCTGTCATGTGGATAGTCTGCAGTGAGGTTAACCTCGTCCTGGTGGCAGTTATAGTCATTGGTGTTTAGTGATGTGTTAATAAGCACGCTAAAGTTGAAGAATGGACTGGAGGACGAAGTCATGTTTCTGGAGGTTTATGCTTGATAGCAGAACGCAATGGCATTTATACATTCAGTCAGGTCACAGTACAGAAGGGGGGGGGGGAGCCACACCCTTTAGGTGAGAAGAGGGGGGGGGGGGGTACAGTGAGGGGTTCACCTCTGGGGGGATGGGGTTGATGCCAGGACACAAGGACTCTAGCAGGAAGAGGGGGGAGGAGGGGGTCACATGTAATTTGCATTTGGACCTCAGTGAGAGACAAACAAAGTACACATTTAGAGTAAGTTGCAGATACAGAGCAAGCAGTAAATGTCTTACTATAATAATAACAATAATTCCAGTTCCATCAGTCCCCCATTTGAGCATATATATGCTCACACAATAACAACCAGGCAACAGCCAATCAGGGCAGGAAACATCGAAATATGTTACAGATAGGGATGATACAAATTAACAGTGGAATATCTATTTTGCAGTTTCATCAGTAGTTATCTTGTAAACATCCAGAGCCCATATGCAGAGTCCTTCTGCCATGTATTCTGGGTGGGTAGTCTCTACCATGGCAAGAAGTGCTGAATCAGGAACACCAAGCACGTGGATGGCCAGTTGATGAGTTCAGGTTTCCATTGTGGTCACAGGGTTGTCAATAGTCCTTTTGTTTAGGCTGAGTGTGTGTATCTCTGAGGAGAGCTGGACAGTCCATGACCTCAGCCGGAGCCAAAAACGCCCCGGGACACAGGGAGGTGTTAGATAAGGTGTGTTGATGGCTGCAGATGGGCAGGGGAGGGGTTATCTTCTCCTCGGAATTGAAGTGAATTGGGTGATCTCAGGGTCCTGAAATTCTTGGCTTCGGGTACTTATCAAGTCTCACATGAGAAACCAACAACAGCATGAGGTGTTTGGAGAACATTCAAGCATTTGCATTTGACTGTGATATGGGGGAGGGGGAGGGGTGTTTGGTAAAGGAACTGCAAGACTACTTCACGAGTGAAGGCACACGGCATGGTAAAATAAAATGGAAGGTTGGAACAAACAAAATAGCACAAGACTATGACAAAATAAAATAAAAAGGAATACAGGAAACAAAATAGCACAAGACTTTGACAAAATAAAATAAAAAGGAATACAGGTGGGACAAACAAAAGACAACATAAAATAGTGCAGATAAGTCACAACAAGCCTTCAAATCCCCTGTATGATAGCTTGGATGCTATCACCTTTGAAAAGTAAATACAGGTCAAAGCAAGGCATTGTCAGACTTAAATCATACCAGACAAAACAGTCAAAAGTCATTTTCCAGACAATAAACAAAATAGTCAAAAGTCGGTGGTAACAAGTATGTCATGGTATATTTTCACTCAGTCGGTGAGTGGAATTGAGTCGTGCAAGTCCATTCATTCATCGGCTGGCCAGCCCACACAAACACACACACGCGCGTGTGCGCGCGTGCAGTTGTTCGCTCAGGACACGCGTTGACTGACTCGCGGGGAAACAAAGACAAGAGAAGTTAATAACCTGGTTGCAATATGTATGCATCACACAACACAGAGAGTTAGCAGATGTCTGCCTCCTTAACATTCACTGGCGTGATTTGACTTTCGGACAGCGAACTCATTTGTTTTTATTTAAAAGGGGCATTCCTATTGTGGGCCCAGCTAATGTGTCTATACATTTACGTATGTTTTTCCGAAAAGGCATCTTATTTCCATGTACCTTAAACATACACAGCAAGGATGAAGGCTTTGTTAAAGGTCTTCACTCCTGCTTACTGGCAAAAGTTTGATAAATTTAGACAATGGGCCAGATAGTGCTGTTTGAGTATGCGCAGTCGCTGCTGATCGGCAAAGTTGCCCATTTAACAAGAAAAGACAACACAGATTGATGCACATAGGCTTACACAATGAACATAAAACATGCGACAGACAAACATATAGCACGCTGAAACAAACCAACCGAAACTGACTCGTCCTGGTCCTTATAATGAATAGTATAAGTCAATTGTAGCGAACGGGACTTTTTCTATGTGCAGAGTTGTAAATAGAGCTCACTTAAAAACACATCCGAACAGGTCCACCTAGCTACCCCCACAAGAGCACCCCGATGGTAGACTTACTCCAAGCTTGTACAGCGCTACAAGCCTGGACCACCGACGTGTGATTCTCTCAGACCCAACGTTAGTCTACAACGTTGGTATCCCGAGAATTTTTATAAATGTTATATCATTTTAACCAGTCTTTTATCCTTTAGGACTAGGCTTCCATCCCTTACACAATTCGCCATAGTGCCGGATATCAGTGCCTAAGAGATACCATGACCAATTGACCAATCTAGTAACAGACAGCAAGTACAATAAAAGCCGGTCTCGCACACCGTAAGCTTTCTCTACTGTCCCAACTCTTAAACAGTTCTGCACATAGAATGAGCGTGTCATTGCATTTGGACCTCAGTGAGAGACAGACAGAGTACACATTTAGAGTAAGTTGCAGATACAGAGCAAGCAGTAAATGTCTTATTATAATAATAACAATAATTCCAGTTCCATCAGATGGATACATGAGTCATTTGGATAGTCTGTTTGGATCTGACTCCTACAGTGGGGAAAATACGTATTTGAACCCCTTGAGATTTCACAAGCTTGGCCACTTGCAAATTGTATACACCTACCATTACAATTATAGATCACACATTTCTTTGCAAGTGGCCAAACTTGCGAAGTCGGCAGGGGTTCAAATACTTATTTTCCCCACTGTACATCATGTGGATGGTCTCTCCCCCCAGTGTGAGCCCACGCTTCCCCACCCAGACTGAGAAACGCCTGCGGGAGGACATCAGCATCATGACCAAGTTCTATGCCAGCCTGCTCTCTGACAAGAAGTACCTCACAGCCAATCAGCTGGTCCCACCAGGTACACGCCCCCTACTCCTGCTTCCTCACCTGAGAATGTTGACCTTTCACCTTTTAACTCCAGCTTTCCAGCTTCTAACCTGAGACCCCTTCACTGTCTTCATGTGGATTATTTTGATTATGATGATGATGAAGATGATTCTTATGATAGTGTCATTTCAGTCGTCTGTGATGCTAATAATGATGGCGATGGAAATGGTGTGTGTGTGTGTGTCTTTGTGTGTGTTTGTGTGTATGTCGTCCCTCAGGAGATAGGTGTGAACAGTCTCTCTGTGATAGCATTGATGATAATGATGATGATGATGATGATGATGATGATGATGATGATGATGATGATGATATGTTGATGATAAAGCTGGCGTTTGTGTGGGTGTGTGTCGTCCCTCAGTAACAGTCTCTCTGTGATAGCATTGATGGTGATGATGATGATAAAGATGGTGGTGTGTGTGTGTGTGTGTGTGTGTGTGTGTGTGTGTGTGTGTGTGTGTGTGTGTGTGTGTGTGTGTGTGTGTGTGTGTGTGTGTGTGGCAGACCCTCAGGAGATGAGTGTGAACAGCCTGTCAGTGATGGCAGTGACCGACTCCCGCAGTAGTCTAGATGCAGCGATGGGCTCAAGACAGCCAGCCAATCAGGGCTGGATCAACACCTACCCTCTCTCCAGTGGTCTCTCCACCATATCAAAGAAATCAGGTAACATAAATGCACACACTCACCCACACACACACACACACATATACACACACACTACACACACACACACACTTACACACACACACACACACACACACACACACACACACAAACACAAACACAAATGCACACACTCATGCACACACACACATACACACACACACGCGCACAAATGCACATGCACACACGTCACACACACTCACACATGCACAAATGCACATGCACGCACACGCGCACGCACATCAGATATCCAGTTTTAAATGATAGTTTATAAAGGATGGATGTGATAGTCAGCTCTTGTTTGTATGTCTCACTCTGTCTTTTAGGTCTGTCCAAGAAGAGCAACAGGGGGACCCTGCTGCACAAATACTACATGAAACGCAGAACACTGCTTCTGGCCTTACTGGTACGAAGCTCTTCATGAAGGGAACACCACCACCATGTTTCCTCTTTCTCTTGACAACCTTACAGAAGTCCTTTTGACAACCCTATATAAGTCCCCTTGACAACCCTATATAAGTCCCCTTGACAACCTTACAGAAGTCACCTTGACAACCTTACAGAAGTCACCTTGACAATCTTACAGAAGTCCCCTTGACAACCTTACAGAAGTCCCCATGGCAACCTAACTGAAGCCCCCACATTCGTCCAGGCTTAATGCTTTATATTTAAGTTGTGGTAGCCCTGCTGGTATAAAGCTCCTCATGAAGGGAACACCACCATGTTGCCTCCTAAGACTGAGACCTGCAAGCAGCTTAATTGGTTCAACTTTGTTTTTTGAGCTTGGTTGTGGTTGAGGTTGAGGTGCAAAGCAGACCAGTAGATGGCCAGAATGCCAAAGGAGATCCTGACTCCTCATCCAATATACTTTTTTTTTTCCAGTGATGCCTTATGATTTATTAGGAATGTGTATTAACTGGACTTTAAGACTGTAAGTTTATTGTTTTTAGTGGAGAAAAAATATGCATTTTCCTCTAAAGGTGATGAATCTATTCTTCTGTCTTTGACCGTGTGGTTCTCCCATCTCTCTCCACACCAGGCCAGTGAGATAGAGCGCCTCACCACCTGGTATAACCCGCTGTCCACCCAGGAGCTGGTGATCTCTGCGGAGCCGTCCGTGGAGACCAGCATCGCCAACTGGAGGTCCAAGTACCTCAGCTTGAGCGAGAAGCAGTGGAAGGACCACGTCAACCTGTCCTGGAGCATCTCCCCGTACCTGGCCTTGCAGCTCCCCGCCAGGTGACCACCTACAGAAGGGCCCCTTGACAACCTAACTGAGGTTCCCTTGACAGCCTAACAGAGGTTCCCTTGACAACCAAGCAGACGTTCCCTTGACAACCTAATAGAGGTTCCCTTGACAACCTAACAGAGGTTCCCTTGACAACCTAAGAGCAGCGCTGTTTGTGCTGAGTTACACAGAAAAGATGTTTAGAATAGTCGCTGCTAGCGTACAAAAACACGTTTGGTGGACACCGGCCCCTAATCATCCTGACCATCCAGCGATCCATCAGGTCCAAATCTACCTGATCTGGGCCCCAAACTGGGCCAGCACAGTACTCACTAGGTCAGGTGGTTTGAAGGGTATTCTCTGATATACCTACTGTCATCAGTTACACTGCAAAGGTGATTCCCTCTTCTGGGCTATTATCTGTACAGACCCAGGTCCAGGTATATCATACTGGCAGAAGAGGACAGTAACTCAGGACAGATCAGGCATCTCCACCTGACAGTGTCTGCTGTATTCTGTTGAAGAAGACAGTAACTCAGGACAGATCAGGCATCTCCACCTGTGTCTGCTGTATTCTGTTGAAGAAGACAGTAACTCAGGACAGATCAGGCATCTCCACCTGACAGTGTCTGCTGTATTCTGTTGGAGGATTCTGGGGGAATTTCTTGATAGAAGGAACTATAATCAGTTGTGTGAAAAGTTCACTTCCCCTTAAGTTTTTTTGGGAGGTTCCATTTATTAATGAAAATTATGATAAAATAATATAATATATGTATTGAAACTAAATGAAATACAAAGTGTAATATATAATAACTACTGTTGGATTGTATGTGCTCGTTCGAATCCCTCTGTAGGTTTAAAAACACAGATGTGATCGCCTTAGAGGTGACTCGACTGGTGCGCTTGGACCCTGGGGCAGTTAGTGATGTTCCTGAGGCTGTTAAGGTGATGACCACACACACACACACACACACACTCACACACACACACACACACACACACACACACACACATGATCACACACACACACACACACACACACATGCATGAGCACACACACACACACACACACGCAGACACACGCTTGGACCCTGGACCAGTTAGTGATGTTCCTGAGGCTGTTAAGGTGATGACCACCCACACACACACAGACACACACACACAGACACACACACACAGACACACACACACACACACACACACACACACAGACACCAAACATTTTTAATGCATTATTGTTTCTATGTTGTATTTGTGTTTGTTTCTGTTCTGTTTTTTGTGTATTTCTATTATATTGTGCTTCATTGTGTGTGTGTTTTTGTGTGCATTGTATTGTAGTGATATAGTGTATGTGTTTGTGTTTGTGTGTGCATTGCATTGCAGTGATATACTGCATGTGTTTGTGTTGTGTAACTTCCTGTCCGTATGCCTCAGTTCCTGGTGACGTGGCACACGATCGATGCTGATTCGCCAGAGCTGAGTCACATCCTGTGCTGGGCGGCAGCGGACCCTCCCACCGGCCTCTCCTACTTCTCCAGCATGTACCCACCCCACCCCCTCACTGCCCAGTACGCCGTCAGAGTGCTGCGCTCCTTTCCACCGGTACACACACACACACACACACACACACACACACATAGACACACACACACACACACACACACACACATAGAGACACACACACACACACACACACACACATAGAGACACACCACACACACACACACACACAGACACACACAAACACACACACACACACACACACACAAACACACACACACACACAGACAAAGGCACACACACACACACACACACACACACACACACACACACACACACACACACACACACACACACACACACACACACACACACACAGAGACACAGGCACACACATTTAAATTATTTATTTGAATCCACCAATCGAAGGATTAAAACATTTCTCAGAGGTTGAATACAGCTTAGTGACTCATGGGTACAAGAAACATCTCTTACGCCAAACAGTAAGACTACCTATAACTAGGGTTAGTACCGAGAACCGGTACCAATATTAGGCCGCAAGGTGAAGCACGAAAAGTCCTTTAGAAAATGAATCCCGTTCCACTCACTGGCATCTACACAATCTTTAGCTTATAAAAAAGATCGAGTCGTGGTTAGTTACCCAAAAAAAGTTTGTCGCTGAAATTCCAGTTGATTGTCTATATGGCTTTGTTTTATGCAGAACTATAGTCTTCAGAGCGTAATAAGATTTTTGTCGGGAGCCGTGCCACGGTTCGACACGTGATCATGCTACACCAATGAGAAGGCTGCTTTTTGACAACAGAATGGCAAAATGGCGGCTCCCATGCGGTTAAAAACAACGTTAACGATAGAGGAAAACACTCGAACATCCTCAAAAGTGGGCTAAATTAATTCTAATTAGTGCTGTATACATAGCCGCGTCCAAGAAGAACAATGAGGCAAATATACGATAATGTTATTATTATGTTAAGTCATTTAGATCAAGTTTGACATACATGGAAATACACATTACTGACGATCTTACATGGACTGTGAACACCCAGCACACCGAAGAAATCAAGGCAAAGACTGTACTTCCTACGTCAGCTGAGGTGATCTTAACTGTGAGAAATCATAGGCTTAGATGATACACAAACAATTCCATGCAACATTGTAAGAATGTCATGAGTATTTCTTAGAAATCACAAAGAAATGAGGACATCGTCTGACAGATGAACAAAGACAAGAATTATGACTCTGGATGTCACTTCCACCAGCTCCAAAGGTGATCCTTGAGCTGGTTCGCTGCCCCTGCAAAAACTATGTTTGCCTGCGAGTTTAACTAACTTTGACACTATGGATTTAAGAAAATGGGCAAAAACTTAAGGTGGCAACAACCACACACACACTCCACATACAAACACACACACCCCACATACAGTAGGCTACACACACATTTCACTCCACATCGACACATACACACGCACACACACACTCACAGGTGTGATTTCATTCACAACAATAAACCCTCATTCCCCTATAACATTACAGCTCCACTCCCAGATTCTCTCTCTCCCACACACACACACACACTTACAGAAATACAATAATCATCCCAACTTTAGAAATCCAGCGAGGGGGTTGACTTTTCCTCATTGATCTGGAGCACTCCCACCTAATTGTAAGCCCTGTCAGACCCTCGTTTGTAATTGTGATTAACATTAAATAAGGGTTAAATACATTATATCAATAAGACACAGCACAAAATACAGTAGTAATAAGGATGATAAGTGCAACGGCCCAGTGGTTGAGAAACACTGCACTAGGACATCAAGTCTGAAATGCCATCAGCGGTTGCACAGTGAAGAAAAGCCACGTAAATGCTTGAATTCTGAAGTCTGAAGTTTGCCCTTCTCAAATGCATATGTTGATACTCATGCCAATGTGGAAAAACTTCTAAACAAGCTGGGTCTTTAAAACGTCACCTGATAGTACATGGCAGGGAAGGTCCACATAAATGTATACAATATGTAAAGGCATTTTCACTGGCATTCATTTCATATGCAAAAACATACTATGTGGGAAAGCATTTACAAGGTCTTCAACTCTGTTTGTGTGTGTGTGTGTGTGTGTGGAAGAGAAGACTGGAGAGAAGCCTCGTGAAGGTGCCCAGTGTGTGCACACTCACACACATGCACATCCTCATATAGGCTGTAAGGTGAACCCTGTTTTCGTTTCAACCCGCTCCACTGTCTGGCATCTACAGATGTGGCAGTCATTGCTGTAAGTGTGCAGACAGATTTGCCATGCACTTTATATGTTTTCACAGGGACTGGCAACAGGACATGTGTCATTGACATTACCAAGGTGTCATCAGCTCTTGGAACCAGTGTGTGTTCAGCCTTGATCGGAATTCAAACATTTTCTGGGTGTGACTCCACAAGTGCCTTTTATGGCAAAGGAAAAAGAAAGACATTTTCTGTTGCATGTGAGAAAGATGAGTACCTAAAGGCTTTTAAAAGTTTAGGTACTAACTTTAACTTGGAGCAGTCAACATTTGCATTTCTTTGCCAGTATGTATGCCACTTATATGATCAGCCAGCTGCTGATAATGTAAATGAAGCTAGGTACAAGGCTTTCTGTATGACATCATCAGCCTTGCCAGAATTATCCATTCCCCCTACCACTGATGCCCTCCATCAGCACTGCAAAAGGGAAAACTACCAGGCTGCAATAATGAGGTCCTGTCTCAAACAAAATATAAGTGCTCCATCACCTGCTGGATATGGTTGGCAAATAGAGGATGTTTTATAGTCATTGTGTGTGTTCAGGATAAGGAATGCTTGAGGAAAGAAGCTCCTCCTCAGTCACTCTGTTCTGGTCTTGTAGCAGCAGAGAAGTTTGCCTGACCTCAGTGTGTTGAAAAGTCCATGGTCAGGATGTTAGGAATCCTTTACAATACCTTGGGCGCTGGTAGGTAAGTCTTTTCTTGTAGGTCTCCTGCAGAATATGGAGAGATGCTCTGATGATTCGGTGCTGCACTCACAGGCTGTACAGTTCCCATACCAAGTGATGCTGTCAGGACACACAGCTGATGGGTGCGGATGCTCTGAACTTCCTCAGCTGATGTAGGAAGTACAGTCTTTGCCTTGATTTCTTCGGTGTGCTGGGTGTTCACAGTCCATGTAAGATCATCAGTAATGTGTATTCCCATGTATGTCAAACTTGATGTAAATGACTTAACATAAAAATAACATTATCGTATATTTGCCTCATTGTTATTATTAGATGCGGCTATGTATACAGCACTAATTAGAATTAATTTAGCCCACTTTTGAGGATGTTCGGTGTTTTCCTCCTGTTTCTAACCACACGGGAGCCGCCATTTTTCCATTCTGTTGACAAATGCAGCCTTCTCATTGGTGTAGCATGATCACGTGTCGAACCGTGGCACGGCTCCCGACAAAAATCTTATTACGCTCTGAAGTCTCTAGTTCTGCATAAAACAAAGCCATATAGACAATCGACTGGAAAATCAGCGACAAACTTTTTTTTGGTAACTAACCACGACTCGTTCTTTTTTATAAGCTAAAGATTGTGTAGATGCCAGTGAGTGGAACGGGCTGAAACGAAAACCGTGTTCACCTTACGGCCTATATGGCACCGGTTCCAAACAACCGGTACCTACCCGGATCGAGATGTCACGCAGATTTCGGTGCTTCCTTTCGGTGCCTGAGCCGATTTAAATAAATAGCCGCAACAAATCATGCAGTTAAATCAACAAAAGTTACGTATAATGTTGTCTTATAAACAGGGTTAATTTCAGGCTGCAAACATGAAACACGGAGGCTGGTTCCAAAACAGTGGAAAACTAGGGACAGCTAACTAGTAGTACCGGTAGTGGCGTAAGTACGATATGAAATTTTTTGTATTTTGTTGCTAGGCACATTTCGTGGTCCATTTACAACGCTGTCCTGTGTTGCTCACGCTCATTGGTGTTTTCATAGCAACAATCTTATGACAGTCGGCTCAGGCACCGAAAGGAAGCACCGAAATCTGCGTGACATTTCGGTCCGGGTAGGTACCGGTTGTATAGGAAAAAGTGAAGAGCAGGCAGCATTTCACAGAGCAAGCACAAACAGAACTAGCCATTAACCTTTTAACAGAGAAAAATCGAAAGGTAAACTGGCAAAAGTGTTGCATTATTTAGCACAAAAAGATTCAAACATCACTATGTGCAGCAAATGCAACAAAACAACTGCGTGTGTAACGAGGGGAGAGAAGGCAAAAGTCAACGGCAGAACAGACAGACTGAAAAAAATAAACGGAGATGACCGCAAAACTTTTTTCTAGGCTCTTAAAGGGGCAGTACACATTTTCTCGTACTCAGTGTGTTCAGGTAACAAGTTTAACTATAAACAAGGTAGAAAAGATAGGTATAAACAAATCATAAAATGGTGAAATTTCATTAAATAAATGCAAACAAAATAATGCAATACAATTATGCTCATATTTTTGCAAAAGAAACAGTTAATATATTGTTCAATTTGAAGAAAAAAAATTGCCTTGGCAATGAAAAAGCCTTTCTTAAATGTCGTCAATCGTTGCTTTCTTGCTTTAAAAAAAAAAGTACCGGTTCAGGCACCGGTATCGGATAAAACCCAAACGATACCCATCCCTACCTATAACAGCTGATACAGAGCAGAACTTTACTAGTTGTTTGGATTGTCTCTAACTAAGTCCTGCCAGTCGTAGCCCACTGACCGAAAGCTTATGGACATGCCCCAGACTTCCAAATATCAATACTACCAGCTTACATGTATAGCCTAGGTCTCATCTTAGCAACAGTGGGCTGGTATTTGGTCAACTTGTCAAGGAAGGCTATGTCCATGTAGAGGTCATAGACACAGGCTACCTCAAGGACTACTACCTCCCTTTTAACCTTGTCCAAGAAAAAGACATCAGGGGTGTTAGGGATGTTGCAAAACACATCATCAGAGCTGTCAAACCAATCCGGTATTATACGGGAGTGTTCGTACAATGACACATTTGGGGGGAATACTCCATTAACAGTACTAGCAATGAGGTCGACAATGCGGTCTTGGCATGCAGTATAAAGTCCTTTGTACTTATTACAGCCATTCACAATATGAGCAATGGATTCAAAATGTTGGGTGGGATTGGAGTGCATTATGCAGTGTGGATGATGGTTGTTAGGGTACCACAATGCCAGATTGTACTTAGTACTTACACACACACACACCAGTGGTGGTCCGTCAGGGCCAGCAAGGCCTTCTCTGCTGGCCTAAACATCATCAGAAAATAAATGTAATAAAATACATTTAATTTAAATTTTCTTTTCATAAATATGTTTTCAATTATTCCCCATAGTCCATCCTCTTCATTTCATAGCTTCCAGCGTTGTTTATTTATGTTAGAGCTTTCATCCAATCATATTTCAGCTATCATGTGTTGCCAGGCTCCAAGAAATCTTCCCTGAGGCCTGCTAGCTCATAGATATCTTAGATAAAGGCTAGATAAGTTGCCCGCGTTGCTGGCCGACGGAGTCAAATGTCCGCACAATTCGGCCATTTTGAGACGGAATAGCTCACTCCCCCTTAACATTGTGTTGGTAGTGGTACTTTTTAAATAACCAGAACTTGCTCAATTTTCAACCGATTTTCAAACGGGTTGGTTTGTTATAAACGTAAGATATTTCTTATGGCACTACATGCTTATGAAGAATTATAAACATGGGTTTTCATATGAAAATAACATTGACAGGTCTCTGACAGGTCTCGTTTCAAGGGAGCGTTCAATAGAGCAGGCAGCTGCACAAAATTATGGCATCTTCATTGGCAATAAAGTCAGCAATTTCCTGTCGAAATCATAATGTAAGATGTTTAACAAACCAACCCGATTGGAAATCATGTGCAACTTCAGTTTTATTATGTGCAACTTAAGTTATATTGAAAAGAAAGAACAATTATGCCTCGCCAATTGATGTAAAATGACTGATACACAATAGCCATGATACACAATTAAGCTGCCCATTGCAACATGTTCAAGCATCCAGAATTATTACCAAGGTAATGACGATTGTAAATCAAGTCATTTGTAAATCCGTCAACATTTCCGCGAGATAAGAGCGTAAACGATTTTAAATGCTCCGGAAATATTAATAAAGTCTGTTGTACTCGACTATGTTAAAGGTACCGTATGCAACAATAGCTATTCGCTAAAGGTATGCTAGCAGCTAAAACTAACGAAATCTCTTGAAATGTGCTGACTTTGTCATTATGACAAACTAGTTACTCAACGACTGTCCTTACACAGTCAACAACATCAAGCAAGTGCAACACAAGACTAAGCAAGACGGCAAATAAGCTACTTACTAGATCGGCAGAAGGTAAACAAGTCAGGTCGGCGGGCATCGGCAGGTAAAACTACATAACGCAGTTATATGCCTGCTATGCCAATGGCAACGACGCGATTCTCCATATTAAATGTCATTGTAGCGCCCGAATTTTTTTTAAGCTGTTATTTTAAGGTTAAACTGCTTATCCTAACCCTAATCCTGAAGCATAATTGTTGCATACGGTGCCTTTAAATGCTCACTTATACTGCCTTTCTGTATAAATATGGTTCGAGAGCCATGGCGTCATAATGATGGTATTAAGAGGTGGATTCACTCAGTTTAACTGTCGTGTAGGACATCGCTGAAGGCCTAGTCGTGAAATGCACGGACCGCCACTGACACACACACACACACACACACACACACACACAGATACACATGCACACACACACACACACACATTCGGAGAGACACAGACACACACACCCACTCTTACAACACAGAGAGACACACACACAGACAAACAGAGACACAGGCACACACACACACACACTCTTACAGCGCACACACTCAGAGAGACACAGGCATACATACATACACACACACTCACTCTTACAACACACAGACACACTCACAGAGACTTCTGACCTTGGGCCTTTTTCACACAAACATTCCAGTACACACAAACTGAGTTGAGATCAAGATATCTTCACCATAGATGAGTAGCACAGTATAAAAACGGAGACTGGTTTGTTTGTTTATCATTTCCCAGGATGCCATCCTGTTCTACATCCCTCAGATTGTGCAGGCTCTCCGCTATGACAAGGTACAATCGGCATGACATCACATTACGTTGCATATTAGAATATCATATTTCATTTCTATGTACTACTTAAAAAATAAATGTCTGGGTCTCTCTAAGGCTGTGTCTCAATGCACATCAATCTGTGTGTATATATGTGCTTTCTATTTGCTATTTACGTTTGTGTGTGTGTGTGCGTGTGCGTGTGTCTGTGTCTCTGTGTTTGTGTGTGTGTGTGTGTGTGTGTTTGTGTGTGTGTAGATGGGCTATGTAAGAGAGTACATACTGTGGGCAGCACAGAAGTCTCAGCTGTTGGCTCACCAGTTCATCTGGAACATGAAGACCAACATCTTCCTAGATGAAGAGGGACATCAGAAAGACCGTAAGCATCATTATTGACACACACACACACACACACATTATCATTCTATTAAATATATACACAATAAAAATAGATATACTCCGATTAGCCTCAAATTTGCATATCTTGTAGACGATCAGTTAATGGTAACTGTATGTGTGTATGTGTGTGCGCGTGTTTTTGTGTGTGTGTGTGGGCGCGTGTCCGTACGTGTGTCTTCACAGCTGACATTGGGGAGCTGTTGGAGCAGCTGGTCGAGGAGATCACTGGCTCTCTCTCTGGTCCTGCCAAGGACTTCTACCAGCGCGAGTTTGACTTCTTCAGCAAGATCACCAATGTGTCAGCCACCATAAAGTACGGCCATTTTATCCAGATTTTCTGTTTAAACAGTTGAACTGCCTCTCTCCTCTTTACCAGATGGGCCTCTCCGCTTTATCCAGATGTGCCTCTCCTTTTTATCCAGATGTGCCTCTCTCCTCTCCCCTCTCGCTTGCCTTTCTGTTCTCTCCTCCCTCTCTACAGTGACATGCTGTTCACATGTGGATCTGGTTTCTGATCACATTTAGTTATTGTTTCTTTTTGAATTATTATTTTCTGTGAATTGGATTTCTGTTTGAGTTGATCATGTGTGTGATTGTGTGTGTTTGTGTGTGTGTGTGTGCGTGTTTGTATACAGCCGCGGAAAAAATTAAGAGACCACTTCAAAATGATCAGTTTCTCTGGTTTTACTATTTATTGGTATTTGTTAAAGTAAAATGTACATTTTTGTTTTATTCTATAACCTACTGGCAACATTCCTACCAAATTTCAAATAAAAATATTGTCATTTAGATCATTTATTTGCAGAAAAATGACAATTGGTCAAACTAGCAAAAAATATGCAGTGTCTTCAGATCTCGAATAATGCAAAGAAAACAAGCTCATATTCATTTTTAAACTACACAATACTAATGCTTTAACTTAGGAAGAGTTCAGAAATCAATATTTGGTGGAATAACCTTGATTTAAAATCACAACTTTCATGTGTCTTGGCATGCTCTCCACCAGTCTTTCACATTGCCGTTGGGTGACTTTATGCTACTCCTGGCGCAAGAATTCAAGCAGCTCGGCTTCTTTTCATGGCTTGTGACCATCCATCTTCCTCTTGATCACATTTCAGAGGTTTTTTATGGGATTCAGGTCTCGAAATTGGGCTGGCCATGACAGGGTCCGGATCTGGTGGTACTCCATCCACACCTTTACTGGCCTGGCTGTGTGGCATGGAGCATTGCCCTGCTGGAAAAAACACTTCTCAGAGTTGGTAAAAAATTGTCAGAGCAAAAGGAAGCAAGTTTTTATTCCGGGACAACGTTGTATTTTTCCTGGCTGAGGTTTGTAAAAGACCATAAGGATTGAACCAAAGCGGACTGGAGGGTCGTCTTGTTCGTCTTCTCTGATGAGTCCAATTTCACAGTAGGTGCAAGACTCTGTGGCTTGTAGGCCTCTCCAGGTCTCCGTCTAACCATCAGACGACCATGTGTTGGGCAAAGCTGAAAATTGGACTCCTCAGAGAAGACGAACTAGAAGACCCTCCAGTCCGCTTTGGTTCAATATCAGTACCACCAGATCAGGACCCTGTCATGGCCAGCCCAATTTGAGACCTGAATCCCATAAAAAAACCTCTGAAATGTGATCAAGAGGAAGATGGATGGTCACAAGCCATGAAAAGAAGCCGAGCTGCTTGAATTCTTGCGCCAGGAGTAGCATAAAGTCAACCAACGGCAATGTGAAAGACTGGTGGAGAGCATGCCAAGACACATGAAAGTTGTGATTTTAAATCAAGGTTATTCCACCAAATATTGATTTCTGAACTCTTCCTAAGTTAAAGCATTAGTATTGTGTAGTTTAAAAATGAATATGAGCTTGTTTTCTTTGCATTATTCGAGATCTGAAGACACTGCATATTTTTTGCTATTTTGACCAATTGTAATTTTTCTGCAAATAAATGATCTAAATGACAATATTTTTATTTGAAATTTGGTAGGAATGTTGCCAGTAGGTTATAGAATAAAACAAAAATGTACATTTTACTTTAACACATACCAATAAATAGTAAAACCAGAGAAACTGATCATTTTGAAGTGGTCTCTTAAATTTTT
>NC_137913.1:31725990-31915990 GCF_963457725.1 Sprattus sprattus
GCCATCTGGGGACGGGGCACAAGGGGCCAGTCGTCCAGGTACGGCAAGATTGTCATGCCCCGCGACTGTAGGGGTGAGAGGGCTGCCGCCACACACCTGATGAAGGCACCTGGGGAAGGGAGAGGCCAACTGCGAGCACCCTGAACTGAAAGTGATGTCCCTGAAACGCAACCGCAGAAACCGTCTGTGGTGAGACGCTATGGGTACATGAAAAATAGGCATCCTTGAGGTCTACTGACGTAAACCACTCCCCCCTGGTTATTGTACGCAGAACCTCTCGCCATGCTCAGCATGCGGAACCTCAAGACATCCGGGGACCTGTTGAGGCCCCTCAGGTCGAGGATGGGACGGAGTCCGCCGTCTTTCTTTGATACTAGAAAGTAGGTTGAGTAGAACCCCACGGGTTGTGTCAGGGGGTCTACCGGCTCGATGGCACAGCTTGGTTGCATCGCTGGGCCGGGGTATTTATATTTACATATAGTCATTTAGCAGACGCTTTTATCCAAAGCGACATATAATGTATACACATTTCTACATTTACACTGATGGCACACTGCACATCAGGAGCAATCAGGGGTCCAGTGTCTGTTCAAGGGCGCTTCGACAGGGAACCAAACTAGCAACCTCTTGTCAGCTGTTCAGGTGACAGACCCAACAGCTGCTCCGCCCCAGCCAATCTAGCCGCCCTCACTGCCTGCGGCATGTAGCTGCAATTCATGCAGGGGCCGTCTGAAAGCCCTGCCCTCAGGTGCTCGACACCGAGACAAGAGGGGCACCGATCACGGCCACCCTCCACCTGCAGAGGGCCATGCAGGCCGCGCAAGAGTGGTTGCCCACCATGTCTGCAACCCACGCACCACTGAGAGAGAACGGTAGTGGTAAGCCTCAGTAGTGGATAATGGTCCTAACATAATGGGGACAATCAGACTAGACTAGGTGCTGGGAGAGGGGGGCAGGAACCGCTGCCTCCACCGACAATATTCACAGGCCAGCAGTTACAAACCACACTTGTGCTGGGAGCGGGGAGCGAGAGCACTACCTTCACCAGGAGAGGGTGGATGGCCACACACAACGAATTACACGGTGCAGAGCAGATGCCGGGAGAGGGAGGCAGGAACCGCGGCCGTCACCGACAAAAAATACCAGCAGGCCAAAAACTACAAACCACACCTGTGCTTGGAGCGGGGAGCGAGAGCACTACCCTCACCAGGAGAGGGGAATAGCCAACTCAATGGGTTAATCAGCATAAATATAGAATAGATATAGATGCAGAATAGATGCCGGGAGAGGGAGGCAGGAACCGCTGCCTTCACCGACAAAATATTTGCAGGCCAAACTGCACACCACACCTGTGCTGGGAGCGGGGAGCGAGAGCACTACCTTCACCAGGAGAGGCAGGATAGCCACGCACAACGAGCTACACAGTGTAGACTAGATGCCGGGAGAGGGAAGCAGGAACCGCTGCCCTCACCGACCAATATTCTCAACCAACAATTACAAACCACTCCTGTCCTGCGTTTCTATTAGCGCTGTTAAGAGGAGCGAACTACAACAGTAGGTAGTAATCGCAACACAATGAATGGTGGGAGAGGTGGCGAACACGCCGCTGACAATGTTGGTATTATTCCTTGACCTGCGCGTGCGCGAGATGGATCATCCAGTGCTTGAAAGCACCGCCTAGCGGTCAGTAAGGATGAAATAGAACTTATACCGGTGGAAAGCCTGTTTAGTTCCCTTTTAAATGTCCCACATTTGTAAGGAACATGCATTTGTGGGATGAGCAGCAGAGCTGAGTATGTGGGGAAAATTTCCTTAGTTTCAGTTCTGGCACATTTTTAATGGGCGCAACCTACATACTCAGCTCTGATGCTCATCCCACCAACGCATGTTCCTTACAAATGTGGCACCATTTGAAAGGGAAGAAAACAGGCTTTCCAACGGTATACAATTTTTTGCCAAGAAGCATTGTTACAACAAAGAAATAATCTACCAAACACAAATATCCTTACTCTTTGTTCTATGTTTATTAATCTCAAATGACTCTCTCTGACCCTAATTTGCAGGCCTTATATGGATGCTGTCGTTGCCCTGGTAACGCTGATGTTGGATACGGGGTTGCCATGTTTCCGTGGTCAGACAATCAGATTGCTCAAGTGAGTTCCATACTGTCACTTGTACAGGTGTGTTCCACATAAATATATTGACTGAATATTGAGGGGTGTGTGTGTGTGTGTGTGTGTGTGTGTGTGTGTGTGTGTGTGTGTGTGTGAATCTTTTCAGACAGCGCTTCAGCCCCAGCATGAGTGAGAAAGATGCAGCGGCCTACATCATCAAAGTAATTCAGAACTGCTTCCTGAGCAGCAGGTAAGACACACACACACACACACGCACACACATATATGCTTACATGACATGCATAACTTACACAGTTAGCAGACACACACACACACACACACACATACAGACACACTTGACTTGAAAAGCTCTTATAAACATCATATCCCCTGAACATACATACCGAGCTTGGAGTGATAATGAGAAGTGTGCCTCTTTCGTTCTGTCTTTTAGGAGCAAGACGTACGACATGATCCAGTACTACCAAAACCAGATCCCATACTAGGGCACGTGCCTGTGCTCATGCCTCTATACCTGTGTGCGTGTGCGTGTGCGTGTGCGTGTGCGTGTGCGTGTGCGTGTGCAGTGGGGTTGGTGATGGCTGCTTGCTTTGCTCTCTCCTGCTCCTCTGTGTTGCTTTGCCTGTGCTCTCTGTGCACGCCGTAGATCAGGCTGCTGCTGGACGTTATCTGAGGGAAAATCCAAATCCCAAGCACGACTATCAACATGGAGTCTAAAACCCTTACCACTTATTTGGACATATGTCTGCCAGTGTACTTGTTGTGTGGGGAACTGAAACTGATCTCACACAGTAATGTCAGTTTTAATGAAGCCTTAAGTTTCAACCGGATGTTTAAGAGTAATTAATCAAACAGTCACTCCCACAAGTTACGTCAACAAAGATGGCCCTGGAGAAAAGCTCTAACTTTAACATGAGATGAAATACACCATCCAGCCATTTGTGTCCCTTTTAAACAGCTCTAACTTTAACATGAGATGAAATACACCATCCAGCCATTTGTGTCCCTTTTAAACAGCTCTAACTTTAACATGAGATGAAATACACCATCCAGCCATGTGTGTCCCTTTTAAACAGCTTGCAAGCTTTGCTCTATACACACTAGGGGGCGCTACACCTCTCTTGAACAGCACAATATGCATGAAGACTCCCACTAGGCTTGCAGCACAAAACAACACAGCTGTAAAGAACAGACTAGTAATTATTCAAAAAATTATTTGGAGTTAGCTTAACGATTTAAACGGACCAGAAACATGATAATGTTTCTTTCTTTCATCATTATGTTCAGTGAGTTTTATGAGTTTTTATGCAACCAAGCGCACAGCTGTAATTGACTATGATTTTCTATGGTCATTTGTACTACTAGTGTTGGCAGTTGAAAACTCATTTTTGCTCTATGGGATATGTAGTTCTCTCAAGTCAAGACTTTGGATACTTCCAAATAAAAGAAAAGGTTTACTGTGAATGCCTGCAGCAGCCTGTTCTTGGTTCACGCGGTTTACCTAAACCGTCTGCATGGCCTAAAAGAGGATTTCAGAAGTGAATTTCTTCCATTTTTACATCAGCATTCTTCCTGGTTGATTTGTAGATAATGTGAGCACAAGGGCCCTCTACAATCGCGTCTACCATATGTGTACCTGTTCATGATTGGACTGTTGTAACCAATAAGAATGTTGCTTTTTGAAATTATGTTGGATTGAGGTTACTGATTGGATAGAGCAGATGCCAGCTTTTACTTCTATGGCTGAACTTAACATGTAGGTCTTCCTGTGAATGATTGAACTCTGAGGAGGTGCAGTGATATCTGAGTAGGAAGAGCACTTTGATCGTTTGAGATAGCCCTATGGGATAGCACTCTCCATGGTAACAGCTAAAGTTTATTGCTGCCAAAGAGTACAGAACACTTTATTAGTAGGATATAGAGTGTTCTGTACTCTTGGGTTTTAGATTAAAGGTTCTTCGTAGTAACACATATTCCACTAGTAGATCAAGTCTGTTGTTAAATCTGCTAATCACAGAACCCAGATGTACTGTGTTTTCTCTGTCTAAGAGTGTGAGGACTGTTCATAGTGTGTTTGTACGTGTGGCTTTGTGTGTGTGTGTGTGTGTGTGTGTGTGTGTGCGTGTGGCTTTGTGTATTTGTTGTGTGTGTGTGTGACTTGTATGTAAGGAGTTAGCTACTTTTGCAAAACTGCTTTTAAAACCTTTGCATCATTGTCCTCCACCTTTTTCTATGCTTCAATCTTTTTCAAATGTGTATGCTCTTTGTGATATTTAATCAAATAAAACGATGATGAAATAACTAGTGCTGTAGCGATGCGTCAATGATGTCGACGCGTCAATTTCAAGCCGCAGAAGTATATATCGGCCTTAACTCAGACGTGTGTGTTGCAATGCGCTGATCCAACGGATGACAGAGGAGGGGTCTTTCGCATTGGGGTGTGTTGATAACGGAGACGTTATAGTGAGATTTACCGGTCAACAAACCAAACACTGGTAACATTGAACAGAGCTGTAGCTCGGCTTTCACTTGCTGAGAATGTGAGCCTTTTCAATTACAGCATCTTGTCTCACAGACTAGAGGGCGCATTGGAAAACTTGGAAATGTATTTTTTTCACTCTTCTGGGCGACGAACATAGTAAAGATAATAATACGAATGAGTTTGCAAATATATTGTGCAAAATGATTTTTTCAAACAGGAAATTCAAATTAACAAAATATTGGTGGGGACAATTGTGTCTTTCCCAAACTTTGGTATATGCAAACCTACGCCATTGGTGCACACTGACTGTCACGCCAGCGATGGAAATCTACTCCCGCCACGCCCTTCGACTTCAACTCACGCAGTTCAGTATGAAAGATCAACACTGTCATACTTTCATACCAGAATCAAACCGGAGAAATGGTGGATTACATCATCAGATTCAATGGGGGTTTCTGATGTAATTTGGTTGCCTTGCCTGACCATGTCCCCGATATGAACAATGTGTTCTGTAGGCACTTTAGAAGGCTGGTCAAAAATACTATTACACTACTAATGTAATTAATACTTCTCAAACATCCTAAAGCCTTACAGTTGCATGATTATGTTGTGATATTTTTACCTGTGAAAATAGTCCTAAGAGCTACATAGTGTATCATCTGACTCTTTTCTGACTTCTGTTGTTGAGGATGCTGAAGTTGTTACTAGTTCCTCAAAGTGTGTTATTCAAGGGTTTTCAGGCAGTTAAAATTATTTTGAAAACAAACACAAATCAGCATTCATAATAAAGTGCTCTTGTTAACCACTGGAACACGAGTGTAAAAACGAACTAGAATGCGTTTCGTGAACGAACTGCGAGAGTGTGCTTGCTCTGTTGCAGCCATGACAGAGAGAACAAGTGCCTTGGAATTAGTCTCTTCCCCTCCTAGTCTCCTAGAAGAGTGAAGAAAGTAAAGAAGAGTGGAAGAAGGAAAGAAGAAAAGAAAGAAGAGTGGAAGAAAGAAAGAAGAGTGGAAAGAGTGAACAAGAGTGGCTCTGGATAAAGACAGTAAAGAGAGAGTGAAGAGGGAAAATATTGAAAGAAGGAGAAAAAAAAAGTGAAGCAGAGAGATGGAGTGTGAGAGAAAGTAGAGCGAGAGGGATAGAGAGAAAGAAGGAGAGAGAGAAAAAGTAGAGTATTTGCAGGGGACAAGCTAAGGTTTTTCCCAAGGAGCACATGTGCTCCTAAATGAAAACATTTAGGAGCACACAAAGAAATTTAGGAGCACAGCAGGTTTTTTTTACGCGGAAGCAAAGCATGTCATACTCATTTGCGACCTATAGTTACAAACATTGTATTTTCCAACGTTTAACCCCATTCATGTTCAGTTATTCCAAAGCAATTTAGCTGGTAAATTGATCAAATTACTGCATTTGTTCATACAACGCTTTGGTTGACCTCTTATTAATTGTTATTAGTAGTATCTTACATAGCCAGCTTTACTTAAAGTTTATTGTAAGATATAGCTTGTTTGACTTAATGCAGTTAGAGTTAGACTGTAGGTCTAGTATCTAACGTAAGCAACACTTTTACTGTATAGCTAGAGAGCACGTGTATCACATTGGTTTATAGTCTGTCAAATTAGTTCTAGTTATTGGTGTTCGTTGGCATAAAAAGTTAGTCTTCTCTTATAAGCCTATAGTACATCTGATTAGAGCTAGCAACCATGAAAAACCTCTTCTGAAACTAAGAAGGATAACTATGACTAAATGTGACTAAAACTAATATGCATTTTTGTCTTAAGACTGAATCTAAAATAGCTGCCAAAATTAATACATCTCAGTGTTCATTTTGGCAGCTATTTTAGATTCAGCAGCTATTTTAGATTCAGTGCATATTAGTTTTAGTCACATTTAGTCATAGTCAGGCCCGGGGTGGGTAATCGGGAGAATCGGGAGAATTCCCGATGGGCCGCTTCACTTCTGGGCCGGTCGAGAATTTAATTTGTAATTATTATTATTATTATTTATTTATTTTTGTCACGTTAGTCCATCTTCTCTTAAAGTAGGCTACACACGTTGTGCATTATGACACAGCAGCCTCTGCATGGGTTTTACCATGCGAGGAAGTTCTCCCCTCCCGAATACAGTTGGTTGGGTCCATAGCACGTCTTTTCCCAAAAAGTTTTCTCAGATAGGCTGGGCCGGCCCTACCGCAACGATACGAGGCAGGGAGGATGGATGGGAGGTAAAGGCCAGGAGGGGCTGAAAAAAAGAAAGTCTTTGGAGGAGGATGCTGCCAAATGCTGCCCTTACCGATTTATTTCCAAGAGGACAAACACAAGTGGCAACTGGTAAAGAGAGACATAGGCCTAATGATAAGCAACGTAACTATACGTTGTAGCGTTGGTTAATATCGTTGCAGCAGCATTGTCAACCTATATTCGCAAGCAAAATATTAAATTAGCCTTTTTAGACCCAATATATGGCGATCCATAGATTCGCAAATATTATGCAAAAACTCAAACTTGATCTGTGTATGCAGTAAAATGACTCCTGCTAAAAATGATGAGCCCGAAATTTGCAATGAGGAGGCCATGATTACACGTACAGGTAGAGAGGATAACAGAGTAAACCATATGAATTCGATAACAGAGTAAACCATATGAATTGAAGGTATTTAATGTAAGAAAGAGCAGTATATGACAGTACTTGATGAAAGAAAAGAATGCCAGGGGAGATTTTAGATGATGAACCAGTAGCCTCATCTGATGCTGCCTTTGAGGTGAATGTCCATAATGTTGTTCTGGACACTGTGGCAGGTAGCATGGATAGGAGGATTTCAGAAAAAACTAAAAACTTTCCTGAAATAAAGATAAATGGGCTCCCTAACTCAGCACTCCAGGAAATCAGCAAATGTCTGCTTACGTTAGATGACAGAGCTACTGTTAGCACATTACAAACTGAGCTGTCTAGCTTGGCATACCATTGGGAGAGACTGAAAAGGTCCTTTCTTGAAGGTTATACTATCAGGGCATGTAGTGAGGTGGCACAGGAAAGTCAGGAGGATAGTGGCGGACTACCATATATGGAATAATCAGAGATGGAGCTTCACTGCAAAAAATAAAATTCTTGGTAAGCTTTTTTGTCTATTTTCAAGTGAAAAAATCTACCCGCTCTTATTATAAGGCATAATCGCCCAAAAAGCAAAACTATATTTAGCTAGAAAGGCTTGTTTTAAGACAACACATCTTGGAAATCTTGTATAGACAAAAAATCTTGAAAAAGTCTTATTTCAAGCTTATTTCAAAATAAAACAAGTTTTTTCAATCAAGTAAGATTTGTCAAATGTGATTCATCTTGTTTCAAGAAAAACGACAAGAGCAACCTATGCTTGTTTTGAGAATAGATTGACTTTACTAAAATCTTTCAGTCTTTACAAGGTAATCAGCATCTGCGCAATGCGCCATTTTTGTATAGTTTTTTTTTTTTTTTGCACTGATGAAGGTCTGAGGACCGAAACGTTTGCAATGCACCCCACTTGGTAGCACTTTATTTTATTTTTGTTTAAGTTGATGGATTTAACACCTTTCCTGCATCGGCAACTTGGTGTGCGAGTTCTCTTCCTCATCCAGTGTTCTGTATACAGATTCCAATATCTAACCATGTACCAAAAATGATAATGACTGATTCTGTGTAAACACACATTCAAAGGTCAAAGGTCAAAACATTCCAAGCAAAGAATCCATTTTTTATGCAGATTCCAAAATCTAACTATGTACTAAAGATTATAAAATGACTGAGTCAGTGTAACACACATTCAAAGGTCAAAGGTTCTTTCCCATTTTTAATGCATTTAATCATCCAGTTAACATTGTTATTTTTACAGTCAAAAAAAGGTGAATTATCAATATTCAGAATCAACATTATCCTAGCTCTAGGCCTTATTTTTTCCACAGTCAAATAAAAAAATGTGCATTATCAATAAGATATTCAGAATCAACATTGCTCAACAGTTCAACAGTTAGCTCAACAGTTCTCAAACGTTTTTGAATAAATGCCCCCTTGGCCTCATCATAAGCCTTCCAACGCCCCCTTGACCTCATCATAAGCCTCCCAATGCCCCCCTAGTTTTAAAAAGTAAAATAGACTAATGCCCCCCAATGGCAAGCACTGCCCCTTATCAACTGAATCCCTCTCAACACCCCTGAGGGGGGGGGGGGGCTGAACACTACCCTAGCCCAAGTCAGAGATCAAATATTCTAGTCAAGTATGTAATGTGCTAATGTATCAGAGAGATCATACTTAACTGGAATGTACTTGTTATTTTTAAATGTAAAATAATAATAAAGTGTATAATCAAGAAGGTTACCAGCATCAACGAAAACATTGCCCTGAGCTTGGTTGGGAACTTCTATTTCATAACTCAAATATGTGTCACTCCAAGAAAGAATGAGTTCTAAAATAAAAACACATAGAGTACTTAGACCAAGGATACAGGAAAAAAGACAAGTAAAACCAGTATTGAGGCTTACCTATGATGAACTTGGAAAAGCTAGTGAGCAATCATTAACAATAGTTCATAGAGGCATCATTATAAAACTAGGTGAAAACTAGATTCTCTTTAGTTCCTAATTAGATACTCAGTTCTGATAATGAAAAGTTAATTTTATATAATAATTAAAAGGTAAAAAGTGGGTGTTTTATGTCTATGAGGACATATAGACATTAAGGGGAGGATGTAGCCCTATGGGAAATTAAGTTGGATTCTGAAGTTATTATATGTTTATGGTTGTTGATTATAATGTTAAAATTGTGCATCTAATGTGTTCATGTTTAAAATTGTATTTTGTTTAAATGTTTAAGAAACCAATGAGCTTCAAGGGTGAGAGGTCAAGGGCGAGGGGATAAAGACGACGGTTGGGAGCAGTGTTGCCAGGTACGCGGTTTTACCGCGGAATTGGGCTTCTTCTGAAGTGTTGCCGCGGGTTAAATTCTCTGTCCGCTGGTTCGCAAAGACCTATTTTGCATGCAAATTATATGAATACAAATCCATATTTTAAATCAAATGATTTATTTATACCCAAATCCTACCAAACTTCAGATCAGCACGTACACAGATGGGGCATGTGACGCGACGTGGGACACGCCCACATACACACAAGCACCATGCTCTCAGTCTGCCACGAGACTCCCAGACCCACCGCTAAAAAAAATAGATATCTACTATCTATCTAGCTGTCATAGCTGATAGCTGATATACTACTACCGTAAATCCTCCAATTGTGGCCGGGGCTTTTATTTACTTAGGCTGCACAGCGCTCCGGCCTTTATTTGGGGCAGGCTTGTATTAGGGGCAGGCCTTTATTTCTTACTTATCTTCTGTTATAGAATTGTATTATTTAAATAATTGCAGTAGGCTAATCTAATTCATTGCATATGCGTTCAACACTTCCTGCACATCGCGTAGCGCTTTAGGTGCGGTGTGTCAACGTAAAAAATAAACATCGGAGTTATGGTCTCCACTGTCAGTCACGGAGAAAAAGATTCCCAAAGCCTTGATTTTAATCATTTTTCTAGACACTCTATTATGCTTATCGCGGACTGAAAAAATGTATTCAACGACCTGGTTTGATATCCAGCCTAACTTTCTTTCTACCTCCACCTGCTAGTCGTAGCCTATCGCATTCGTCTCGGGTCAATGTCAAACTTCTTTGCTGCTTTTTCTCCCGAATGTTCTTCAGCAATCAATCAGCATACACCATCTCTTTGAATTTAATATCAAAGTTACGTAAGTCTACAACTGTTTTATGATACCTTCTGGAAAAAGTAACCTAGCCAACTGAAACGTTACAGATAAACAACAGTAGGCTATACGATACGTGCATTTAGGCTAAACATTCGCCTAGTAGTCCTACGTGGGGAAATTTCTTTTTTTTATTGCAAACAGCCCATGAAATTAGCCAACAATATTACATATTATAATATTAAACATGAGGAGAACATCTATTTGTGAAATGCATTCAATTAAATTGTGATGCCTACTTTGAGCCGAAGGACTGATGCTGGTAGGCTACAGTAATAGGCTACTTTATTTTACCCCCGGCTTGTATTCGGGTCCCGGTCTTTACTTGTTCGTATGGACCACGACCCCGGCTACTATCTGAAGCCCGGCTTCTAATTGAATCCCGGCCACAATTGGAGGATTTACGGTATCTATGTCTAGCTGATATACTACTATCTATCTAGCTGTCACGTTAACCCAGTCTGTGCGCGCAAAGCGCGCAAAATTTTTTGAAGGAACAATACTGGGCTGGTTTTTGGGCTGGTTGTATTGGCCATTGGGCTGGTTTTGGGCTGGTTTTGATTGGCCATTGGGCTGGTTTTGTCACACAGACCTGGCAACCCTGGTTGGGAGAGTGAACGAGAGAGTTGGAAACGGAGCTTCAAGATTGAGAGGATATTTACCATACTGACGGGATAAAGTTAATTTAATAGAGGAACGAATAGTGACTCATTATTAACATACCGACGGGATATCGTATAGAGTAATAGAGCAACGGCTAGTTACTCATTATTATACATATATAGATATCTCCAAGTGTTGTGCTGCGTTTGTATGACGGAACTTGGACAGATTTGTGAAAGCTGCAAAGGAAGCTACAGCAACAGCTACGGCAGCTAAACAGTAGCACAAAGTTTGGAAGACTGTTGGAGAGACTGGCCAACCCGGGCAGTCATTCACACAACGGTTCCCGTATCGTCAGTGCCCGACTAGGCTGTGGACTGGCGCAACGGCTTCTCGCCAACACAGTGAGGACGACAGTTAAGAGATGATTTTGTTTGGCGCTTTGGCAAAGTAGCCATTGTGTTTAAGGCTCCTCCGCTCCCCAGCTTCAAATCAGTACTGCACAGTTCCTCTAAAAGTTGGTTGGGTACCCCTCATTACTGTGTATATTTTAGTTTGTTAACTGCCGGCTTAGATATTATAGGTTGTACAGTTTTATTGAATGGGTGTATGCTAACCGGAGGCTGTGTTTGGGTAGATGCTAATAGCATGCTATAATAGGTCATACTGGTGGGTGGGCTAGTAGCATGCTAAGCGTTGCAAATGTGTTGCTAAATGTTAAATGCCATCTGAGGTAAGTGACTGGACGCAGTCAAACGAAAATAAGTGTGTTATATTCTCTGTATTTGTAAAGTTATAATCTTTTCTAATTCCTATTTAAAGTAAATTGTTAAATGTATTTCATTGTGGTCTTGGTTTATCTCAGTAACTTACTGGTTGGGGAATTGATAGTAGTAGCTTACTAGGTGAGGTTTAAAAGTATTGTGCTTACAAAAGTTAACCTAAGTGGGAGTGATAGAGATAAATATATTTGGTATTGGTCTATTTAGTGGAAGTTATAACGTGCCTACACTGCAAAAATGCTTTTCTAACCTAGTGTTATTACTCTTATATTGAGATGAAAAAATCTAGTTGGTCTTGTTTCTAGCTAAATTGAACTTACCTAGTGCTCTTTGGTAAGGTTATTTTTGCCTATTTCAAGCAAATATTACTTATTTTAAGAAATCTTAACAAGCCAAATTTGCTTAACGCACTGGCAGCCAAATTTGCTTGTTTTAAGCCAAATTTGCTTAACGCACTGGCAGCCAAATTTGCTTGTTAAGATTTCTTAAAATAAGTAATATTTGCTTGAAATAGGCAAAAATAACCTTACCAAAGAGCACTAGGTAAGTACAATTTAGCTAGAAACAAGACCAACTAGATTTTTTCATCTCAATATAAGAGTAATAACACTAGGTTAGAAAAGCATTTTTGCAGTGTAAATATAGTAGTAGTAAATGTAATAGTGTTAGCAGGGTGCTTAAAACTTTAACCTAGTATTAATTATATTGTCTACAGCATCCTCTCTGTGGCCCACCAACCTGTGGTCTGTAGTTGGCTTTGTGATTAGACATGGCTGTCACCTGCCACTGTATGCGTTTGCCAGTGCAAGTGTTGCCTGTGGCAGTGTGTACTGTCGGTCAGTGCGAAGTCCTGGCATACTGTCACTTTATCTGTGTAGTGTATTTGAACTGAAAAGGCCTAATTGTGTTGTAGCCACAATAAAAACGTTAAATTGTAACTCCTCGACTTTTGTGATTTATTGGTGTATATGTGTATTAAACTTTCTGTGTTCAATGGATTGATCCCCGATATACATCTCTCTTTCTCTGCCTTGTTAACATTGTCTGTGCCACCTAAAAAAAATGCTTTGGTGTTCAAAATGCTTTGATGGTCAAGTTTTTATCGAGTTCAAAAGTTAACTGCTTTTGTTTTCAGAGTGAGGTCAGGAAATGGGTTGTTTACTTGGCTCTTGCTCTCTCTCGCTCTCACCCTCCCTCTGGTGTGCTGCCCAAATGCTTGGGTGTTGTGTGATGCACAACAGTCCACAATTTTTGGCTTAATTTTCAGTTTACTGCAACAGTTTTCAGAGTGAGGTCAGGAAATGCAGATGTTTAATGAATGGTGGAAAAACAAACTTGTCTGGTCTTATATCTAGAGTATTAAACTAATTGTAGGTCACAAAAGGGGAATATTTTAAGATGGCAATGCTTAATTCTAGAATTTTAGCAATCCTAATATTAGTACATTTATCTCAAATTCAGTTTATACGGCTAAGACTTCATCCTAAATTTAAGCGCAATACTCTTAAAATAAGATAAATACAATGCCTTAAAAGGCTAAATGTAAGAAGTATAATCTTGTTTTAAGAACTATTTTGATTATTTTGAGTCAATAAGAACTGTCAAAATAAGTTTCCAAGTCTTATTTTGGAATTATTTCATCTAAAAACAAGATTAAATTAGATTTGATTATTCATCTTATTTTAAGAATTCTTACCAAGACAAATTTGCCTTGTTCCATTGGCAGATTTTTTTGCCTTGATTCAAGCAAATAGGGCTTGTTTTAATCTTTTACGTCTTATTTTTGAAAGGCCATTTTTTGCAGTGTTGAAAGCAGGACCTGTTCCTCCTTCAAAACTGTGCCATTTGTGTCCACGTAATACTCTCACAGTACAACCTCCTCACAGATGCTTATCATGTCATTGGGTTAGCTTTGGACAAAGTTTCTGTTGACTTTGTCCATCACACAGATTTCAAGTGAGAGAAGCTTCTCAACCTTAACATTTGTGAAGAATAGGCTACGAAGCTCATTGAGTCCGGACAACTTGGAGGCTTTCATGTTAATGTGCACAGAGAAGGAAATCCTCATGTCTATAAGCAACGACACAGTTATACAGTAGATAAAGTGGCTGAAACCAGTGCATTGCTCAGGTGGTTACTGATGCTGTAGTGTAGATGCTGTTGGTGCTATTCGCAATGTAACTATACTGTACTGTGAGTTGAACTGTAAACATTAGTTCAATATGCCTCCTTGTTGAAGAGTTGGATATGTTTCAAATGATTTATTCATTTATTTCTGCTTTTGTTAATTTATCAACCTATCCTTGTGGAATTGTGAAATATTTTTCATTAACTTCTTAGCTTGAATGGATTATTATTTAACCTTTACATTATTTGTTGAACCATGGTATTAATAAAAAAAAACTACAGGATAGTAAGAGCTGAACTGTGGCTTCATTTATCCAATTTCCACTACCATGGAAAAAGTGGGCCGGTCTTGGGCCTGAAATTCCCGGGCTGAAAAGTGACCCCACTCCGGCCCTGGTCATAGTTATCCTTCTTAGTTTCAGTCTAGTTTTCGAAAACTGAGCACACTACAACAGCTACGCTGTGTCCAGGTACATCCTCAAACGTTTTTCAGTTAACCTAATGATTCAAGGTCTCTCATGAATCATTACTCCCAGGACACGGGTTAATGTTAACTCACGCTATCGGCCACAAGTTAACCATTCTTTCAGTATAAGCAACTTTTGCATAGCCCCGCACAGCTAGGATAGCTCACGTTACCGTAGTAGGAATACAAGCCTTAGCTCACTATATCCACACAACTAAATTCATGAATTACTTCACAGGTTTACTTAACAACTTGAATTAAGGAAAATGATCCCCCGTTACGGCTAGCTGAAACTGCCAGTGGATACTCCCGTTACGTAGTGTTAGTTAGCCTTTAGCCCCGTACTCAGATGTTACAGCTGCTTAACACAGCTAGGATAGCTCTGCTTAACACAGCTAGGATAGCTAACGTTACCGTAGTGGGAATACAAGCCTTAGCTCACTATATCCACACAACTAAATTCATGAATTACTTCAAAGGTTCACTTCACAACTTGAATTAAGGAAAATGGCGTCTCCAACGTTAACGTAACGTTAATTTATATGTTATAAACACGGCTAACACTATCAGTTTCCATTAAAATTTCAGTCAGTACACTGAAAATGCTGCCATTCAACTCACCTTAACGAAGTGGAAATACGGTAGCTAGGTTAGAAACTGTAGTTACTCTTATTCTTTCTCAAAGTTGAATTGAGAGGGACAGAGAAATACGGTTCCTCTTATTCTTTTTCAAAGTTGAATTGAGAGGGACAGAGAAAATGCGGTTCCTTGGATTGGCGGAGGTGTCAGTGAGAAGCACAGGTGCAAGCCAGTTTAATGAGCCTATTATGATGTCATAATGCACAGAGTTCTGCCATGCAAGTCTATGGAGAAAAAAGGGGATGAAAAAGAGAAATAAAAAAGGAGTGGCAAGGAGTACCGCCACGAAAAGTCATAGCAACCTGCACCGGATCGGGCCGGACGTTTTGGTGTTTGAATGGCGTCTCTAGCTCAATCGGGCGAGGAGTAGTTAGCTGCAAGAAAAACGGGGAGAATAAATAAAGAAAACTTGACGATAACAATACTGTGCTTCCCTTCGGGCAAGCACACTAATTATTCATACCACAGACTAGTGCAGGGAAGATTACACACACAGGCTGGCTGGGAATTCCTAATTTAATTTGTGGGGCTTATAAATGGTTTTGTTCACTGATCAGTGCTTGTAAGAAATATCCATCCTCTCCTGAATGTTTTAGGCTATACATGACAGATGTTTATAGCTAAATCAAAGTGTAACTAGACGTAACACAAAGCGTTACAAAATATGACCGCCGAACTGTTCAGTAGGTTATGGCACAGAATGAGTCATGGTTGTCAGTGTGTTTGTGTGTTTTTATGTGCTTTGCGTGTGTAAATTGGTTTGTGTTTCATTTTTATGTATTAAAGGAATTATTTGTGATAGATTTTGATGATTTGGTTATGTAATGTTTTGTGTACTACATTTTTGTGGAATGTTTTGGTATATTTTTCTTTTGCAATGTAGTTTCTTAAAACAAGTCATATAAAGAGGTGTGGAAACAAAGTGAAGTTTCCAACCACCAACAGGTGGCGCTATAGGTGATATCAGTCAGGCATATGTACGCGTTCGGGCTGGATCCAGCGTCCACCCTAAGACATTTTCTCTGGATCAAACAATGTAAGAGTTATAAGAGACTTTGTGTTTTGTGGCAAGCACTGGCAAGTTGGCAAAGTTTGAGGGTCTGCCACGCCCACACCTTCCGACTAATGAGAAAATCTTATATAACTTTTAGTCGCCCATGGCTGAAGAGTAACCTGACCACATTTCAAGGCGTTACCATTAAATTTGTCGGAGGAGTTCAATCAGATGCGAGGTGTGCAAACGCCGTCAAAACGCATCTTCCACTCAAAATGGCTGACTTCCTGTGGACCTGCCACCATGGCGTCAAGAGACTTTTTATTGCATCCAAGCATGATGAAGACGTGTACCGAATTCCGTAAAGCTACGCAAAAATAACCCCAATGCGCAGGGTTTTTTGCAATGTTCTAGGGGGCACTACAGAGCCATTTTGCTCCATCCATGGACAAAAACTCTACCGAAGATGGACAGTTACAGGCTTGATGTCCCTGGCAAATTTGGTAATTTTACGAGCACTTTGACATATATGCGATTGAGTTGTAAGACACTTTGTGTTTTGTGGCAAGCACTAACAAGTTGGCAAAGTTTGAGGGTCTGCCACGCCCACACCTTCCGACTAATGAGAAAATCCAATATAACTTTTAGTCGCCCATGGCTGAAGAGTAGCCGGACCACATTTCAAGGCATTACCATTAAATCTGTCGGAGGAGTTCGATCAGATGTGAGGTGTGATCACATGCATGATGAAGAAGTGGACCGAATTCCGTCAAGCTTCGCCAAAATAACCCCAATGCGCAGGGGTTTTTGCAATGTTCTAGGGGGCGCTACAGAGCCATTTTGCTCCATCCATGGACACGGTTACAGGCTTGATGTCCCTGGCAAATTTGGTAATTTTTCGAGCACTTTGACATATATTCGATAAAAACACCTCATTTTTGCTTTTTAATTTTTAACTAGGTGGCGCTATACATGTAATGACTGGTTATGGTATGGGTTGACATGGCCCCTTGACACAAACATACAAGAACAATTTGGCCCTCCAAGAACCTATGGTTAGGGTTGGGTACCGAGAACCGGTACCAATACGGCACCGGTTCCATAGAACCGGTACCTACCCGGACCGAAATGCAACGCAGATTTCGGTGCTTCCTTTCGGTGCCTGAGCAGATTTTTTATTTTTTATTTTTTTATTAAAAAAATTATAATTTAACAAAACTAGCGATAGCTAACGAGTACGATCTGTATACTTTTTTGTGTTGCTAACAGATTTCGAGGGGCACATATAAAACTGCTCCATCTCCCAATGTATACTCTCGCCTGTGTCGCTCATGCTCATTGGTGATAATGTAGCATTCCATATAGGACTAGTGGAAACGGGATTTGTGTTGAGGAGTTGCCATGGTAATGGGTTGACTTGTGTGTGGTTTCGGTTTCAAGATAAGTGTGGTTGTTCTAAGCAGAAGTTGGATACGCTTTATTAAACGGAGCGCTACCGTCTCTTCCAAAGATATTCCTTCTCAATGTGAGTTCTTAAGAGAGCTCTAACTCGGACGCTACAATAACATTGCAACAGTCTAATGACAGCGAAGAGCAGGCAGCCTTGCACAGAGCACGCACAAACAGAGCTAGCCATCAATATAACGGAGAAAACACCGAAAGGTAAACGATCAAAAGTGTGGCTGTATTTCGCACAAAAAGATTCAAACAACGCGACGTGCAGCATATGCAACAACAAAATTGCGTGTAAATGGGGAGAGAACTCAAGAGGCCCTGAACCTAAACTCTTAAAGGGGCAGTACACATTCACGAAACCAGTGGGTTTAAATAAATGCAAACAAAATAATATTTTTTTTACTCTGAAGGCAAACATGCTCATATTTCTGCAAAAGAATTACTGAAGTGTGTGTACAGAGTGTGTTATGTATTTATTTATATGTATTTAAGTATACTGTGAACAGTTGTTATAAGTTAATATATTGTTCATAGTTTGAAGTTAAAAGGTTTGAAGCCAAGTGTTTTGTATTTCTTTTTATTTATAGTATACCTTAAACAGTTAATATATTGTTAAATTTGAAGAAAACTATTTGCCTTGGCAATAAATAAGCCTTTAATGTCTTTAATAAAAAAAATAAAAGTATCGGTTTTGGCACCGTTTAGGCACCGGTATCGTTTTAAAAGTATCGGTTATGTACCGGTATCGGAAAAAACCCAAACGATACCCATAAAACTGTGTCGCACCACCTACAGGCCAGTTGGTGTATAATCATTTAAAATAATTTATTGCATGCCCCCCTGTGAAACGGAATTCCACAAAACTTAACGTGCAGTCAGAAGGTGTCATAATGATCCCACACCTCTGATTTCGTGCAGTTCTGACCTTGTCAACTTACAATTAAAATGTTTTACAACACTCCATTTTTGCTTTTTCATTTGTAACTAGGTGGCACTATACATGAAATAACTGGTAGTGGAATGGTTGACGTGGCCTCTTAAGACCAACATACAAAAAAAAATTGGTCCTCCTTAGCCCTACGGTTTTCGACTTTCGAAATCTGAATCGCCCCACCCTCTTTAAAACGGGTCCAGTCCGACGGGGGTGCAACGGATCAAAACGAAAATCAATGGTTCCACGCTCATCTAGTGGGGCTACATGCCCACCAAATTTCGTGCACCTCTGTGTTTCAGTGTCCCGAGAATCGTTGACACAAACAAAGAAAAAACAAAAAAAATTATAATAAAAAGAAAAATAACTAGTTCCTCAAAGTGTGTTACCGAATGATATGTGTATTCAAGGGTTTTCAGGCAGTTTAAACTATTTTGAAAACCAACACAAATCAGCATTCATAATTCGCCTTATTCCCCTCACGGCCATATTGAAAACGAAAACGAGGCTTAGCTGGGTAAACCCGACCAGGTGCCATTCTCTACTATACGAAATAACCATAACTTGTTGATGACACTGCGCACAGTGGACACAGGAACATTAAGATCTCTGGAGATGGACTTGTAGCCTTGAGATTGTCCATGCTTTTCTACAATTTTGGTTTCTCAAATCCTCAGACAATTCTTTGCTCTTCTTTCTTTTCCCCATGCTCAGCGCGGTATACACAGACACACAACACAAAGGTTGAGTCAACTTTGCTCCATTTTAACTGGTTGAAAATGTGATTGCTATATTACCAGCATCTGTGGCTCGCCATAGGTGAGTTTAAATAAAGATTAAAGGAGCATTTCATGCTTAAAATACAATTATTTCTTAAGGGTGCCAATAATTTTGTCCGGCCCTTTTTTGAGTTTTATGTGGAATAAAGTCAGATTTGGCATTATTTCTCAGATTTTTTGTGTTTTTCCAATGCAAACTAAGTAAATAAACATGTGAATACAAAAACATTTGTAATTGCAACACTTTTCTGGGGGTAGTGGTGCATTATCTGACAGAAGTGCAGGGGTGCCAATATTTTTGTCCATGACTGTACCTGTGAAATTAGTCCTGAGAGCTACATAATGGAAAATCTGTCTCTTTTCTGTCTTCTGTTGTTAAGGAGGCTGAAGTTGTTACTAGTTCCTCATGTGTATTCAAGGGTTTTCAGGCAGTTAAAACTATTTTGAAAACAAACACAAATCAGCATTCATAATTCGCCTTATTCCCCTCGCGGCCATATTGAAAACGAAAACGAGGCTTAGCTGGGTAAACCTGACCAGGTGCCATTCTCTACTATACGAAAAGTAATGATGGATGGAAAATGGACCACAATTCTTTTGTCCTTGCCCCCTATAACCGCGGTATTAATAGATCATTTTTTGCAACTCACCGTCAGCAATATGTTTATTTACTTGACTATTATGGAATGCACCAAACATGGAATGTGTGTGCCAAAATACTGTAGAAGCTCAGAACGTAAGCAACCTTCGAACAGCCTCTGAATGTAAGGAACTCTTATACCTTAAAGTAACAGTATACAATTGTACTTAAGGGTAAGGATTGGCAATCTTACTTTAAAATAACAGCTTAAATGCGCTACAATGACGTTTAATATGGAGAATGGGCTCTGTGCTATGGACATACCATGACTGTGTTTGGAAAGTTTGACTCACTAGTTTGTCATAGTGTCAGAGTAAGGGAATTTCAACTGGTTTCGCTAAGCTAGTTTAAGACGCTTATATCTCGTTAGCTATGTAGCAATTCCTCCCATCTGTTGCATCTAACTAAGCTACCTTGACCATGAAGGGGATCTCATTCTTTCTCATGGAGGAAAATGCCCTCGCTCTCACACTTGCCCTGTCACTCTCTCTCTTTCTGACTGCAAAAGCATTGTTATTCACAAGATCATTCCGGTTAGAGAAATGTCAACAGGCTAAGCCGCGAACATCTCGTTGGCGATGTAGCAATTCCTCCCATCTGTTTCATCTAACTTAACTACCTTAGCTACCTTGACCATGTAGGGGAACTCATTCTTTCACATGGAGGGAAATGCCCCCTCTCTCTCTCTTTCTGACTGCAAAAGCATTGTTATTTACAAGATCATCCCGGTTAGAGAAAAAAGATGCCATGATCACCTGCCATTTTACACATTTTTGACTTATTCTTGCTAGCAATTCTGACAGTATAACTTTAGCTGCCATTTGCTAGCTAGCCAAGTAAATAAACATGATGCTGACGGCGAGTTGCAAAAAATAATCTATTAATGCCGCGGTTATAAGGGGCAAGGGAAGAAGATATGTGGTCCATTAAAAATAATCTATTAATCCCGCGATAACAAGGGGCAAGGGCAGAAGATATGTGCTCCATTTTCAGTCCATCATTACTCTTAGTATGGTAGAGAATGACCTCAGGTTGGGTTACCCAGACAAGCCTTGTTTCAAAATGGCGTCGCAGGGGAATAACGGTGCGAATCCATACCAGCGACGCAACCAAATTCCATCGCTTCCATCGCTTTGAGTGGGCGTCGTGTAGCGTGTGGAAAATAGCATACAGTCCTACAATTTTCAAACTGTCAAAGACGACACCAAACAATCTCATTGGCTGCCGCCAGGAAAAATCGCTCCTCATTTGCATAAGTTTCAACATGTTCGAATTTTCATGGGTCGCGTCGCTGGATCGCTGGTCTACGTCACAATGGACTGGCTCCCGTTGAAATGCATGGGGTTTAGAAATCGCGTCGCTCATATCGCTGGTATGGATTCGCACCCTAAGGTGAATAAAGTGCCCTTGTTAACCACTGTAAAACAAATGATTCATACCACAGACTAGTGCAGGGAAGATTACACACACAGGCTGGGAATTCCCAAATGAATTTGTGGGGCGTATAAACGGTTTTGTTCAATTTCTCAGCGCTTGTAAGAAATCTCCATTCTCTCCTGAATCTGTTATAATATACACAGTGACGTGCGGTGAGGTTCCTAACTGATGAGGCACAGAAACCGGAAGTGATTACGTCATTCCGATCTCCAGTTGTTTAAAAAAAATTGAAATGTATACATCATACATGTATAAATGCATATGGTTTAAAATTTGTCATCTGACCAGGACTGAAAAAACTTTATGTTTTATTGTCTAATACTATTACTTTTAAACGATCGGGGTTTTTTTATTATAAGAAGTTATGCAGCTCAATACTCAACTGACTTGTTAACCTAACTTTTACAAGGCTATAGGCCTACAGCTAAACTTTTACACCCTGTCAAATAAGATATTAATAGTATCAAGCGAGCGTATGTAACCCTCCCACCAATGATGTGGCTCATTTCATTTTGTCTAGGGACAATATAACTACGGTTGTGGGATGCTAATTTAAATGACTCGGACAGAGTTTTGAATTCGCAGTTTAGACAAAAACAATTACATATTTATTTACACAACATATTAACAAGCAAACAGTTAAACACCGTAGACACAGCACACAATACCAAAATGTTCTACTGACCAGTATAATTTAAAGTTGGTGCACTTTTGTTGGAGCTCGTAACCGTCAATTAGAGGTGAAACAAACGTAATCCACTCACGACTATCCGTATAGTGCAGTGGAAATCCGTTGTCTTCTCCCGTGATTTTCCTCCGAATGCAGTCAGTAGTTTAGCTCAGGAATAGCACCTAGTCTGCTCACAACTTCAAGGCATTTTTCCTGTGCCAGCAGCCTTTAGTGAGGTTCGTGTTTCGCATGACTATGTAGTCCCGTTGGGAAACGTGAAACACTCCAATGCAAATGTCAATACCTTCTGTCCCGTCGTTTGAAGCAAACCCTTTAGCTCCAGTATTGATCTCCCATTATTAATCATTTCACGTTTGGACTGAAAGTCCAGTTTTGAGAACTGCTTCAGCTTAGCAATACAATCTTCCATTTTCAACATCAAGGTCAAGTAGACGTGTAAAGAAGGGTAGAAGGAGTCCAACTTCAGAACCAGAAAATACCGACAAGTGCGCTCTCACTCGCCCCCTTCACTGAGGCAGTAGTACTGCCTGCCTCAGTAACAATATTTTTCAATGCGTTTTGAGCTCATCTCAAAGGTTCTACGCTTGCGCAAGCATGCGTAAAACCCAGTTTGGAGTGATTGCGCAATCCTTACTGAGGCAGGCAGCTGCCCATAGACACCAATGCACCAAGACACCATAGACACCTCAGGCAACAAGACAGAGGACCGTCCTATCATACATTGGCTGTGATTCAATGGCCACCAAAAGAGGTCTCAAGTCAGATTCTCTCTGAGCAAACGGAGCCCTCAGGCAACAAGACAGAGGACCGTCCTATCATACATTGGCTGTGATACAATGGCCGCCAAAAGAGGTCTCAAGTCAAATTCTCTCGGAGCAAACGGAGCCCTCAGGCAACGAGACAGAGGAGCATTTGTAGGCTGCAGTTTTAGTTAGTGTTAAACTGTAGGTATTGTTTGACTTGTAAATTCCAAGAGCTCATGTGAGCCCATGTGAGCCATGAGTTCTACCGCGTGTCAGGGAGATTTTCTCTTGACACTGCTAGTATCATGATCATGAGCAATTGGCTCAGGCTTCCTGTAATAAATTTAGTTAAGGTCTGGTGTCTCTAAGAATGCCAGATGTGCAGAATAGGGAGTTAGACTCTTAGTCGCCATTCAAATGGAGGTCTTCCCTTAATATGAATATTACAATTTGATAATTCTGATTGGATTTGGCCCGGAGCCAGTAAGAAATGAACATATAATATTCTAGGATAACTGAGGTCTATATAAAGGGTTACACACTTTATATCATCAGAACGATTCCGGGATCCTTCTCTTATTGTCTTGTTCGTGACAATAAACCAGCTTCCAGCTCTTTTCATTCAAGCCTCTCGAGTCTTCTGATTCCGAATTACGAACCCAGTACCTTTTCTGGCCACTACATAATCTTGGCGAATCACAGAAGGGACCTGAAAGAACAAAAGCCTCGGGGGGAGCTGTTCGCCACTTGGCTCTCGCTTGGCCACAGCGCGCAAGTTAATTAGGTGAGAAAATGCATATTTTTTGCTGATTAGTGTGGCTAGGGAGAAGCCGGGTGGGGAACAGCGCTCTTCGGGTGACGTTCTCAGCCAAGAATCCTAATTAGTAAGAGGCTCATTGGAAAGAACTGGAGGTATTTTAGGAATTATATGTTTTATGTTTGTATAACGTGTATGTTTTTATAATAGGTTTTGGTATGGGCGGATGAGTATAGCTCACCGTGGTAAAAGTAAAGGGAGAAGCGTGATGATAGGGTTTAGGACTCCACTTCCCAGCATGCTCAGTATAGTTACGCATACGCAGTAGGAGTACAACGCTACATGCATAGACGGTAGTGATAGTCTAAGTTGGGATGACTTATATTTCTTGTATAATAATGTTTTGGTAAGGTTTTGGATGTGCAGATTGGAGAAGAGCTCTCTGCGAGTAAGAATGAATGCAGGTTGGAGTGGAGCTCCTTGCGACGTGAGAAAGTGAGTATGAGTCACGAGTGAATGATATAGCCATTGGAAACATATGCGGATAATATAAAATGAGAGGATCTCTCCGTGGTATGTGCGAATTGGAGTCGGGATCTCTTCGCAAAAATAAAGTATTGATATGTGTGATTTAAGCCTAGCCTATATAAAGTATACCGTTATGATCTCTTCGTTGAATAGTGTGGTATTTGTGTTATGTGTATTTTCAAATAATGACGATTCTGTGAAATATTGTAAATTGTGATGTTAAGCATTTAAACTGAAAACAAGTTATATACATTCAACACATAAGGTACAAAACACAAGGTTGCTGGGAGATAAGATTGATACATTTCCTTAAGCAACAGACATATAAACACCACACGCAGTTGTTCAGTTTTGAATTGTCAACAAATCATATGAAAAATTGTCATTGAATATTCCTCTAAAGGTAATTTCGTGACTGGTAAAGAAAACACGTAAAAGACGTTGCTGTAATACGTAGGCCTATGTTACAGTAATTGTGAGAGAATTTGGGTATTTTGTCATACAGTTTGAAGGGATATTTGAGAGGTGTTTTTTATTAGAGTTAAATACATAAGATAAAAGAATAAATTAGGAAGTTAAATTGATGATTTAAGTCAGATGACTTGTATGATAGTATGTAGAACATTGTAGGTTGTTGTGATTATTTCAAAATTGGTTAGAGAAATCGGGGAGTGGGAATAATTCATTGTATGTTAGGAAAATTGTATGTGGAAAAACATTGTAATTAATGTTATTTGAAATGTTGTAGGTTGGCCTTCCCATAATTAATTTAGATTTCTTTAGAGTTAAGTATTGAGAAGTTAAAAAGTATAAGACTGTGGCCTTTTGAATTCACTTTTGTGCATTCGTTGAGAGACAACTGTAGGGGAAAAAAGGTGGGGGCCATATCAATCATACTGTCACATGAGTCAGTGGGAGAGAGAGAGAGAAGAGCAGCGTGTGGTCAAAATTACTTACAGACAACTGGAGTGGTACTGCAGATTTATTAACGATATCGGGAGCATTGTTACAAGCAATCCATGTTCATGAAATGTCCCACAACAATGCCCACAGTTCTCTGGTCAAACCCATCTCTTATACCTAAAACCCCTCCCTCGTACTCTTACACTGTGGCCACCTCGTCCTCCACTATAGATAAGAATATTTACCTAGGATCCCCTTACCCCAAGCATTGAGTAACTCTCTTAGCTCATCAAACCTTACCCAACAGGTCAGACAGAATACATGGCCACACTCAGTTACCAATTCAATTTATGTTATACTATGGAATCCTATACTAACCTACTTAATTAAATGTGAAACATATATTTTTTATCCCACAAGCGCATAGCAGAAGCAGAGGAAGGAGGGGTTGAGAAAGCCCACTTGTGTTAAGGAGCAGAGAAAGGAGGGGCTGGTAGAGAGAGAAAAATCATTGAGCGAGCTTTAAGCAAGCCTTATTTCTCAAAGTACAGTAGTATAGTTTAATGTATACGATTGTAGTCAGAAGAGAGAGAGAGGAATAATTATAATACATAGATCTGTGGTAAAATTTGAATTTAAAGATGGCTTTGGTGGATGCAGAACAAACTATTCCTTTGGAAGAGATAAGTAAATTGTATTCGTCGGAAGCAAGTATAAATGAGCAATTAGGCGTTAGCGCTGCATTTTGGTCTCTGGCTGATGACACAATGATAGCGGGAGAGGATTATAGTCATATAACAAAGAAAGATTTGACCAAATTGAGACAAAAGATGAGCTCACCACCAGATAAGGCTAGAGACAAATTTGGAGAAATGGACAGAATCTGGTTGTCCCGTCATGTATCAAAGAAAACTGTGTCATTGACAAAGACTATGAGAAGTTTTGGGGTAAGATAGACGAATTAATTGATCTCATTAATGGATTTGTGATGGAGACAATAAAATAGGATTGCTCGAAGGCAGGCATGGGCAACTTGAAAATTGGAAATTGTGAAGGAAGAGACATTGATTTTTAATTCTTTAAGGTCAGGAAAATAGGATTAGGACAAAAGATATTTTATATAATGATAAGGCAATTAGGACGTTTGTGGAGAATGCAGCGTGAGGTGTGGAGATGTCTGAATGTCGGGAACAGTCCAGAAAAGGGAACACAAAAAAGTATAACTTAAAATAAAGAGTTATTGATGGGGATCTGTAAACAGAACTTTCGGGTTACTTTAGTAGTGAGGTGGAAGAGGACAGATTTCCACAGCCAGATTTGTTAACACGAGTGCTGCCAAACAGCAGTGAAAGAGACAGCACACAGTCCATTAGGGAAAGAGAGTAAGGACAGAGAAGGCAGTAATTTAGAGAAGGGGAATAACCAGACATAGCAGAACAATGCTTTATAACAGAGCTGAGTAGAAATAAGTTCTGAGGGAAGAGTAGATAGAAAGGAAAAAATAAAAGTCTGCACACATACGAACTATCAACTTTGGGGACATCAGGTTGTGGCTGGGCTGACCTCTACTACCCATGTGTGCAAGAAAGTGCTCCAATGTAACTCGTCTGGAAAGAGAGATGGAAAGAAAACATCTTGCTTGGATCTATGCCTAAGATCTGAATTCAAAACTAACTGGACTTTGTGAAAGGGACAAAGAAAGCCTGTTCCAGTGTCTGCTCAATATCCCAACAGCAACCCCTCCCAAAGAGTTTCATGGCACCTCACCCCCAGCCTATGAACAATCAAACTGGACACAGCCATCTCGACAATGGCAGCAGCAGAGGGAAAGGGGGTGAAGGGAGATGGCAGGTTAAAAGGACTCCGACATGACCACACATCTGACGAGGCTCAAGGACGCACCTGGATGTGGTAGGACAGGGAAATGCTCAGCCATGAATTGGTGAAACCGGGGGTCTAGTTTCCCTGTACGGGGGTGTGTAGTAGGCCTATTAGAGGGGCCTGGGGTATTCTATAGTTCCAGTATCAATTAAAATGAGTGGGAAGGAAGTAAGGATGCACATATTAGTTTAAAATCATTTATTTGTTAGTAAGAATATGTGTTTTGCCATATGAGAATTCAAATTGAGTGTACCTAGGCTGGACTTTCTTTGACTAATCGGACGCCACGCCTCACCATGGCACTTCCCACACAGCAAATGTAATCAAACCAAGCTGGTAGAGAACTGTACTGCAGGGTACACTATGGTCCTTCAGACTCTTGCTACACCAACAAATACACAGGTTTAGAGTAAATAATCCATATTGATAGTGAGTATAGCCATAATATGTCATATCGTATGAATGTTAGAATGAATGTTGGTGGTGGTCGGAGGGGCCGTAGGCAGACTGCCAAGCCCAAAGTATTTGTGAGTGAGTGCGTGTCTGTGTGTGCGTGTCTGTGTGTGCGTGTGCGTGTGTGTGTGTGTGTGTGAGTGCGTGTGCGTGTGATAGAGTGAGTATGTGCGCGAGAGAATAAGTAAGGGATTGGTTGCCACGCTTCCGTCAGTCTGCCCCAGGGCAGCTGTGGCTACTCTCGTAGCTTACCATCACTGGTATGACTGTGCGCTTTGGGTCATTGAAAAGCGCGTTACAAATAAAAGGTATTATTATTATTATTATTATATATAGATAGCAGTGGCGGCTCCTGAAAAAATTCTCAGGGGGGGCAATTTTTTTGATAATGATTAAGGCGACCTATTCAGTAGGTACATTAAGTTATCCGTTTTTTTCATACAGCAAAACCTTTTTGTCCACTATTGGCAGCAACCAACAGTAATATCTCCCCTCTTTCTACATAGCTAGAGTAGCAAGATACAAGTGGAACGCTATGGAAGAAAGTTACATTCAGGAGCCTTCATAAGCAAACATGATGTGGCTCCACATTAAATTATCCCACTTTTTCATTATCCACACGTCTCAAATGTTGTATGATGTAACCTAGCTGAACAGGACACATGATATGTCCACTTAACAACATAAAGAAGGGGGCAACTTACGTCAAAACCAACTATATTTATTGACTGATCTTGAAAGTATTGGCTTACAAAAGCAAAATAAGTCATCACATAAAACATTATTTAAAGTTAGTTCACACTGTGAAACCTATGAAAAGTGACAGTGGTATATAGATACAGACCGCGTTAGAGACCGCGTTAGCCACTTCACGACCGCGATTTTCTTTTGTTCCAATTTCCCTCCCTTTGTAGAAAACTGTTGAATGGATACTTTTGGTCTAGGGTTTTTGGTCAATTTATCTTCAATATTACGCTGACTAAAAAGAAGTTTCTGTCAAAGAGCGGATGGAGTTGTTCTGAACAGGTGCCATCTTGACATGCCTTTGTCGAAGCTGTGTGACGTCCTCATTGCATTTTACCATAGGCTTTTGCGTCGCTTACTTATGACTAGACTTGGAGGGGCGAGCCCTCCCGGAAGCCATAGAGAATGCATTGAGAGCTCTGTTTTGTGAAAAAAACGCATTTAACATGGGAGTCAATGGGAGAGGTCTGGGGCGATTTTCATTTCGTCCAAGATCGCCCTGAAGGGGCGGGGCCATTTGAATCACGACTCTAGGCTGACTGAATGACTGTTACCTGATTCGACAAAGACATACAGAGGCATATCAGACGGTCTAGTGGTAGAATCCGACAGAAAAAATATGAAATTTACATTTACATGTAGTCGTGCAATTGAATTTATACATCAGGAATTATCATTTTTTTTTTTAAATTTTCTTCCTTTTCCCATAGGCAGTGCGTCGCCTCAATCGCCCTTATGGACGAGCCGCCACTGATAGATAGGGTTATTAAGGGGTTTAAAAGATGAGGTGATGCTCAACATAAACACTTTAAACAGATTTAACCAGGTATGCATTTAGAGTTTGAAAGATAGACATGGTAAACAGGAAAGAGATACAGAGAAAATAGAGAGATGGAGAAAAGACGAAGTAGAGTATTGAAAGTTTCTCTTATCAGTATTCTTAGTTATACAGTTGGGTGGAGAGTGACAGAGAGAAGGGGATCCTCTGTGCTAGGCCATTGTGGCTATGGAGTTATATGGCTTATGTTAATGAAGAGGAGGTTTGGAGGAGTTTAGGATGGCTGACTTGAGACCAAGGGGGTTGTTAGTGAGAACACATGTTCCAATAAGGAGTCACAGTTCAGGGTGTTTATTGGGAGTTTCGGGAATATGAGTTGGACTGTATGGATGTGTGTACACTGTAAACCCTAATAAGTTAGCAGAACTCAAAACATTTGACGTAATAAATTGCCTCAATTTTTTTAAGTTGATTAACTTAAAAGTAAAAAAAAAAGGTTTGATTACTTGCTACTTGTACCTTTTGATAACAGTTAAATTAAAATGCTCATTTAGCTCAACTCAAATATTTTCAGTTAACATGACTTACAGTTTTCTGTTAAGGCAACTCAGTTATTTTCAGTTAATAAGACTTAAAATGTTTAAGTTCACAGAACTTTAAAAAACAAGTACACAACCACACCATTTTATGTTACCACAACTCAAAGTTTATTAGTTTGTGTTGTCATTTTTTTTAAGTACACAGTAGTCAAAGCTGTTGAAATAGTTTACTTAAAAAGATGTGACTTGAAACTTAAAATATTTGAGGCAATTTATTACCTCAATTACATTGAGTTTCACTTACTCAAAATAACAAAAAGTCACGAACATATGCTATTGAACAGCATGTTCTTGACCGCTCTTTTCTTTTAGCACACTGCAATATTAAAATGAAATAGAAAAATAAATAATAAACATCTATAAATCAAAATAAATCAAAGCCTCCTTCTCTACCATCAGTCACCTCCCTCTCTCCACCTCCTCCAGTCACCTCCCTCTCTCCTCCTCCGCCATCAGTCACCTCCCTCTCCACCTCCTCCATCAGTCACCTCCCTCTCCACCTCCTCCATCAGTCACCTCCCTCTCCACCTCCTCCATCAGTCACCTCCCTGTCCTCCATCAGTCAACTCCCTCTCCACCATCAGTCACCTCCCTCTCCACCTCTGCCACACTGCAAAAAATGAGCTTTCAAAAACTAGAAAAAATAGTAATAAAATGGTGCAAATATTGCTTAAAATAAGCTAAATTATCTGCCAACAGTACAGGAAGATTTGGCTTACTAAGAGTTTCAAAAAACAAGTTAAAATAGCTAGCCTCAAAGATCCCAAATATATCTTAAAACTAGTGTGGCCAGACTAAGAATTATTTTCTCAAAATGTAGGAAATTGTGCTGAAATTTGCCAAATGTTAGCACCATACTCTTGAAATGAGGCTATATAAGCCAATTTATCTTGAAATCAGTACAACTACACCTAAAACAAGTAAATGACAGTAACATCAGCAAATGACAGTAACATCATCTTGAATTGAGGCTATATGCTAGGCAATTTAGCTTGAAATAAATTCAGCTTCTCTAAAAACAAGTGCATTTGCCTAAAAACAAAAAAAATTAAGAATTCTTTTCTCGAAATGTAGAAGAATTTGTCTGTATTCAGCAAATTATAGGAACATCATCTTGAAATAAGTTCAGCTTCTCTAAAATCAAGTGCATTTGCCTAAAAAGAAAAAAATATAAGAATTATTTTCTCGAAATGTAGAAAAATGTGTCTGTATTCAGCAAATGATATCAACATCATCTTGAATTGAGGCTATATGCTAGGCAATTTAACTTGAAATAAGTTCAGCTTCTCTAAAAACAAGTGCATTTGCCTAAAAACTAAAAAAATTAAGAATTATTTTCTCGAAATGTAGAAGAATTTGTCTGTATTCAGCAAATGATAGCAACATTATCTTGAATTGAGGCTATATGCTGGGCAGTTTATCTTGAAATAAGTTCAGCTTCTCTAAGAACAAGTGCATTTGCCTTAAAACTAAAAAAAATTAAGAATTATTTTCTCGAAAAGTAGAAAAATGTGCCTATATTCAGCAAATAATAGCACCATCATCTTGGAATAAGGCTGTATGTTAGACAATGTATCTTGAAATCAGTAAAGCTATACTTAAAACAAGTACATTTGCCTAGATACCAAAAGAATTATTTTCTCAATATCTAGGACAATTTGCTTAAATTCAGCGATTTTGTTATTTCATTTATTAGCTTAATTTTTGGGCTTTTGTGCATGTAATCAGATAGGACAGTAGTGCGAGACAGGATGCTAGCTGGAGGGAGGGATTGAGAAATTACCACAAGTCGGACTCGAACCTGAATTCTTACCTGAACTCTTACCTGTATCACCATCATCAGACCCATTCATGGTGCAGGGTTGCTACTGCGTGTGCCACAGCTCCTTCCCTAAAACAGTCATCTGTTGAGGATATTGGCATTTTTTTTGAGAGTTTTGAAGTCAATGCAAATGTGCAATTGATCATCGAAATGATATAGATTTTGCAGATAGCACAAAGAATGCTTCAAATAATTTTTAAATAGTAACTTCAACCTAGACACTAGTTGCTATGGTAAAAACAGCTGCAAATGCTATCTGCACAATCTCTATTATCTCAATGATCAATTGCACATATGCTTTGACGCCAAAACTTTCCTAAACAAATACCAATATCCTCAAGAGATGTCTGCTTTAAGGTTGGAGCTGTGGCGCAAGCGGCAGCAACCCTGCACCATGAATGGGTCTGATGGGGACACAGGTAAGAGTTCAGGTCGAGACCGACTTGCAGTCGTTTCTCAATCTCTCCCCCCAGCTAGCTTCCTGTCTCTCTCTACTGTCCTATCCGATTAAAGGCAAAAAGCCCAAAAATTAAGCTTGAAAAATAATAATACAAAATATTTTTCGTAGATATTGAGAAAATATTTCTTACGGTATTTAGAAAAATTTACTTGTTTTTAGTGTAGCGTTACTGATTTCAAGATGAATTGCCTAGAATGCAGACTCATTTCAAAAGGATGTTGCTAGCATTTTCTGAATTTAAGCACCTTCCCCTCTATATTGAGATAATAATTCTTAAATATTTTTGTCATCTAAGCCAATGTTCTTGTTATTAGTGTAGCTTAACTGATTTCAAGATGAATTGCCTAGCATGCACACTCATTTCAAAAGCATGTTGTTAGCATTTGCTGAATTTAAGCACCTTCCCCTCTATATTGAGATAATAATTCTTAAATATTTTTGGCATCTAGGCCAATGTTCTTGTTATTAGTGTAGCTTAACTGATTTCAAGATGAATTGCCTAGCATGCACACTCATTTCAAAAGCATGTTGCTAGCATTTGCTGAATTTAAGCACCTTCCCCTCTATATTGAGATAATAATTCTTAAATATTTTTGGCATCTAGGCCAATGTTCTTGATTTTAGTGTAGCTTGACTGTTTTCAAGATAAATTGCCTAGCATGCACACTCATTTCAAAAGCATGTGGCTAGCATTTGCTGAATTTAAGCACCTTCCCCTCTATATTGAGATAATAATTCTTAAATATTTTTGGCATCTAGGCCAATGTTCTTGATTTTAGTGTAGCTTGACTGATTTCAAGATAAATTGCCTAGCATTCACACTCATTTCAAACGGATGTTGCTAGCATTTGCTGAATATAAGCACCTTTGCCTATATATTGAGAAAATAATTCTTAGATATCTTTGGTATCTAGGCAAATGTACTTGTTTTTAGTGTATTTTGACTGAGAAGGATAAAATGCTTGAAATAAGAAAATCTGACTTTAACAAAGCAGTTTTGTACTTGTAAGTGGGGATCAAACTGCCTTATAATAATGGCAATTCTAGTTTCAAGCATTAACATGCTCAGAACCAGTAATAAAATCTCTGTCACAAGTAATAAACCCTTATTAAGATAAGTAAGGACTGAAACGCTTGAAGCAAGTGAAATGTTCTAACACAAAAAATGCCTGTAAGAAGTAATAACTCGTCAGACAAAAAACAAGCATACATTGCCTTGATTAAAGATATTTTATCTTACTAAGATTTAACTTTTTGCAGTGCAGTCACCTCCCTCTTCACCATCAGTCACCTCCCTTTCCATCTCCTCCAGTCACCTCCTTCTCCATCAGTCACCTCCCTTTCCATCTCCTCCAGTCACCTCCTTCTCCATCAGTCACCTCCCTTTCCATCTCCTCCAGTCACCTCCTTCTCCATCAGTCACATCCCTCTCCACCTCCTCCATCAGTCACCTCCTTCTCCATCAGTCACCTCCCTCTCCACCTCCTCCATCAGTCACCTCCCTCTCCACCTACTTCAGTCACCTCCCTCTCTCTACCTCCCTCATCAGTCACCTGCCTCTCAACTGAGCGACCATGCAACTGTCTCTACTGTTCAAAATGAATAACAAAAAAATATTTTAAAATATACTTAAATAAATGAATTGTAAAAATAATACAGAAATTACAGCTAGAAAAGAAAAAACACCGTGTGTAGTAGTGAGTAAGGTCACAGGGCATCAATTTGAAATGAAATTAGGTAGCCTTCTTTTAGGTGAATTTTTCTACATCAACAAGTCATTCTTCAGGGTCTGCAACTTGGGTAACAGTTTACCACTTTCTATCTGCACGAGGACGTTTCTGGATTTTTCAGAACCTGCAAAGTGAGTCTCCTTAAGTCTTGTAGGATATTTTCTATGTAAAAAGGTGCCTGGAGTGTCTTTGCTAAACTGAACAGAATGGCCAGACCTAAGAAACACTTGCAAGTTAAGGGGTCCAGGAAAGTCCCTTTTCTCTGGGAAACTCCCTCTTCTAAATTTTAGCAAGACGTGCACTTGTTCTGTTGGCAAAGAGCCATATAAGCCATCTGGACTTTATAGTAACCTTGCAATATTTAGATGAGACCATTCTGATTGGGTTAGGCAAACATGGAACTCAGGCCACATGTAACAACCAATCAGAATAGTACACATGTATTCTGAGGCCTTTAAAAACAGCCTGTTGCATGTGTCTCGTCGGAGCTCTCCCGGGAAACCTCTGTTTGTTGTCTCTTTTAGTGAAACAATAAATCTTCCAGATTTATGCAGCCAGCCTCCGTCTTCTGATTAAGAAAATGATTCGAAACAGATAAAGAGTTTTTAGCTACAACATATTGGCGACCGCGAAAGGTACTGATTATAGAACTGAAAAAACTCCGTGGGGGGGTCAACCGGTTGACCAGTTTAACCAGAAGGCGCCCAGTTTAAAACGGTAAGCAAACAATTTTACTAATTAGTCTGGTTGAATTAAGTCAATTGGAAAACTCTACCCTGGAGGAAACTGGATAAAAAGTTCTTCAGACAAGAACCCAGTAGAAGGCTGAGTGCATATATCTGAAAGTTATTAGGACTCTTTGGTCAAGTTTGGTTGAATTATAATATTCAATGAGTTGGACCCTGTAAGCAAAATGACGTCCCCTAGACGTCCTGTAATGGTCTCTCTGAACGTTCTAAAAACGTAAATGTGTATGGTTCCCGTGACAACTTTAGGACGTTTTGCACGACGTTCCAAGACCGTCCCGAGGACGTTGCGGTGACAACTGGGAAACATTTTCTATAGGTCCTGGGGACGTTATGCAGGACGTTGCAAGCATCTCCCGAGGGCATTGTGGTTACGTCTGGGGAACGTGTTTCTATAGGTCCTGGGGACGTTCTGCAGGAGGTTGCAAGAACGTCCTGAGGGCATTGTGGTGACATCTGGGAAACGTGTTTTAGACGTCCTGGGTACGTTATTGAAGGATGCAGCGCGGACGTAGCAGGCACGACCGTTTTTGCTGAGCTAAATGAAGAAAATAAAATAATAATAGATCACGGAGCCGTCATTTTGCTTGCAGGGGGCACACAAACAAGTTCATTTATATTACACATTTCATATGATATGCATAGACACACGCACAGACAGACACGATTACAAACTTGATTGCGGGCATGGGAATTGAACCGTAAACCTTCCTATTACTAAACCAGATCGCTACCTATTGTACTAACACTGTCTGATTACTATTGTGTCACTTTAACACGTTTATCACAGTGTGAGACAGCCAACAAACTTAAGTCTTTTTTTCCGAGGGTTTGAGGAAAAGCATATTGTAGCGATCTCAGTCACTGCGCAATGAGGGTTTTCCTTAATTATTCTTTTTTTAATTAACATCCATGGCACGTCACGGACGTGCGGGCAGGGAGGCAGAATAACTAGCCAAACTAAGAATGATGAAATAAAATAAATATGAATGCTTCTCTACTGATCTGTGCTATAAATGTAATGTCTGCATGATTCTAATACAATGCATAGCTACATAAGAAAGGTCTATCAAGTGTCTATAGCTTTAACATTGAGCTTCAGGCCTTCAAAGATGCTGCAACAAAACGTGAGCTCACTGGTCAAATTGTCTGATTGGAATTTCTTTCAAAATCCCGTCTCGCAAACACAATCTGGATTTAACAACAATCCTAATATTTAGGCCTATAAAGCAAACGTGCACTGCCCTTATTATGTTTTAAAGGAACAGGCTAATCTGTCGTTAGAAAGTTATTTAACAACACGCATATGCTGTATTTTAAATAAAGCGCAAACCCTCGGTTTCAAACGAGGAGCGAACTGAGTGAGAAGGATCCAACATGGCCAAGCAGACTAGCCTTAAAAGCTTTTTTTCAGAGGCCACAACTGATGAGGGTAAACCTTCTGACGAGGATGAACCTATAATACCTGCAGTGTTGCGTCTGAACGCGTTTAATTTTATTATACTGTCTATGCCTGTGCGTTAGCGCCGAAGTTGCGTATCCGAGAGCGGTATTGCAGACCGAGATTTGGAAAAATTAGGCTATAGCTCGCACTCGCAGCATATTGAAAATTGGAGCTGTAAACTTAGTTGATGAACAATGAACTGAGCTACTTCATGTAGAAAGCGAACTTTCCAAACACTGAATACCTGAAGCCCTAGATGTTCGAACAGCATCACCAGAGAAAAAGCTGAAATGTCGGGCGTTTATGTCGTTATGGAGTGACAAGTTATCTTGGCTCAGGTGCGAGGTAATTGATAGTCACAGTAACATTTTCTGTTAGCAAAGCAAAAAGGCGACGCAAAGGATTCACAAGAGGGTCGAATCATTTAAGAATCTCTGCTCTCATTAAACAGAGCAATGACCATGTTGCGGCGCTCATTTTAACGCCACAGCAGGTTGCAATTAAAGGCTACTTATTGACTTGCATCAGACATTAATGTTTTTGTTTCCCATTGTAAACTTAGGAAAATAAACATGTTGCATTCTAAACTACCTGATTATGTTATTATTTAAGCTATGCAGGCCGTCAGTTTTCTTCAATAGGCTAATTTAGAAGCAGAAATAGATATTTGGCCGGCTTATCATTAAAATGTCTCGCAAATGAAGACAAATTTTCTCTAGCGGAACCTCTGGTTCAGAGAGGACCATCAGAGGACGTCAAGGGGACGTTTCGGAAGGACCGAATGCGAACGTCCCGCAGAGGACCACCGGTAAAGGTTACGGGGACGTTTTTAAAGGACGTCCTGGGGACGTGTGCTGACCAAATTATAAGGTTCCCTAATAGTCCGTTTTAAGGCTCATGCGAACGTCACGCAGAGGACCTGCAGGTAAAGGTAACGGGGACGTTTTTAAAGGATGTCCTTGGGACGTATGCTGAGAGACCAAATTATAATGTTTCCTAAAAGTCCGATTTAAGACTCATGCGAACGTCACAGAAGGACCAAACGTAGACTTGCTACGAATGTCAAAAACGTTCTGGTAACGTCCTTTAGCGAACGTTGTGCCGGGGACCAATTGGGGACGATTGGGGACCTTGCGAATGTCCTGTTAACGTCCTGGGGACGTTCCCTGTTTGCGGGGCCGTTACACCCATCCCCCCTTTAACGTAGTTGAGTCCCGCGACTACTCTTCAGTCCCATTAGAACTGCCCTTTAATCGGTGAACATGAAACGTTTAGGCGGTACTTTCCTTGTGCAGCGGATGGACCGTCGGTGGACATCTTCCCCCGATGGTGCACGGATCTGTTCCAGGCCTTGTCCCACGCCCTCATCTCTTGGCATCTGGTCTGTCTGCCTGGGGTCGCCACAGCTCTCGGCTGACGTTGCTGGGAGGCCGGTCCTTGGCTGAGGACTGGTTGCAGGTTGGCTGACGGGCGACAGGTGTAGGATTGCAGCCGGACTGACAGCGGGCTGCTGGCTGGTCACAGGCTGGCTAGAGAGGTCAATCCTTGGCTGCTGGCTGATCGCAAGCTGGAGGACAGCAGGCTGCTGGCTGGTCACAGGCTGGGCCTCATTTGCTGGAGCACCTGCCTCTGGACAAAATATTACAATAGGCACAGCAGGGGGTTCACCAGGTAAATCTCCCTGTTCAGGTTCAACTGAGAGGCCACCATTTAGACTTAGGCTACAGGGGTGCAACAAGTTCCTATGCAGTACCCGCTCTTTCCCCCTAGCCCCCAGAGGGTGCACAACATGGACTGGATTATGAGGGTTAGGCTGCCCAACCACTACATAGGGGATGTCCTCCCAAAATTCTGTGAGTTTGCCCTTGGCTAATCGAACTGGCTTCTTATGCAGAATGCAACGTGGACAACCCTCACACCATTTCTTCACCTCTGTCCCTAACCCTACCCAGAAAAACCGGCTACGGATGAGGGAAGTGGTCTTCTCAGCCACGAAATGTCCTGCCCTCTCGTGGCACCAATGCCATACCTCCTGTTTCCGGGCTTCAGGCAGGACCAGTTGGTACCTGATCTCCTGGCTCCTTGGATCTTGGTAGCGCCGCCACAGGGTACCATCTTGCAGGGTCAGTTGGCCTCATTCTCTCAGAAGCCTCAGCACCGCGGCTGGCTCCTGTGATTGTTCTCCTGCATCTGGCTTCCTTTGTTTGGAAAGATAAAACAGGACACCAGATATGATAGGATCGTGCAGTTGTTCCTGCCTCCACTGCTGAGAGGTTCGACCGGAGAGTAGAGGCTGCACCAGATCACCCGAGGGGTCCCTTGCTATCGCCATGCCACTTTGGCAACTGGGAACGGAGCACTGGGACCTCATTGTCTTCCAGGACCTCTGTATCTGGGGCCAGGTCAATCCTTCGAGACAGGACGTCCTTAGGAGTGACGGCATTCAGTTTCCGATAGTCAACACAGAATCTGATTTCACCATTCTGCTTTCTCACTAATACTATAGGTGCAGCCCATGGACTTGTGCTCTTATGTACCACCCCGTGATCAAGCATACCTTGGAGGAGTAGTCTTATGTCCTGATATAGGTGTGGGGGTATCTGTCTATACCGTTCGTGGATGGGAGGGGCATTCTGAGCTGGTTGAGGACCCTGCTGAAAGCTGAACTCTCTGCAGGGTGCGAGCAGAGCGGCTCAATGATGCATTCGTAGTCTTCACGCTTCGGCCCAGGTCGGTGCCTGCCATAAAGGAGAATTTCACTATTAGGTGGGATTTTAACAGGACGTCTGGTCATAAGGCGCACATACCCCACACGACCCTCAGGGGAGGCAAAACGCTCTCCTTCCTCCACCAGCTTCAGAGCCCGACACCACGCCTCCTGGCCAGCCATTGTTGCTTGTGGTGGTTCCGGTCGTCCTGCAGGGCGGGGCTCTTTAAACAGGTGGTCCCAACAGTCCTGGATGACATTCATCCCAAGGAGGCCTGGTGGTCCTAAGAGACATTCATCGGTTACAATCACCACACCACAAGCTGGAAGTTGAATACTACCAACGCGGACCTCGAGCTGGGCATATCCAATATAGGGCACAGACAGCCCATTGGCAGCACGAATGGAAAGCCATGAAGAGGCATCTTTTAACTTAACGCCCCGTTGCCCAAAGTGGTGGAGGAAAAAGCTTTGTTTTAGCATTGTAACCTGTGAGCCTGTATCCAACAGACAGGGGACTTGAACTCCATCCATCTCAGCATAGATAATGGGAGTGTCACCTACCAGGCCATGGATTTTTTTGGGACCTCTCCTCGCAAACCCAGCCGGTGGATCCATTACGGCTGGGTAGCAGAGTTTAAAGCCGGCTGTTGAACAGGGAGGGTCTCTGTGCAATGGTGCTCTAAATGCCCTGGCTGTTTACAGCGGTGACAGATCACTCTACCCCAAGCAGCTGGGTAGCTGGTCTGTCTGGATGGTGGAGCAGAGTTGGATCGCCATCGTTGCTGTCCATGTCCAGGGTCTTGCCACTGGGGCCATACTTGAGCTGGAGCATGGGTAAGCGCTGTGGGGGTCTGTTGAGGGAATGACTGTACAGAAGGGTAATTAGGCAGCAATGGCCCTGACGACCAGGATTGCAAAGGCTGGGCTGATTGGGGACCTGGAACCCCGTAACCACCATGCCCCCATGGTTGGAATTCAGAGCGCAATTCCTGCAAGATGCCTTCAGACAGGTTTACCATCTGTTGTCTGAGCTCACCCATCATTTCATTGCGCAGTTCATCCTTAACTTTGCCCAGAGCAGCTTCGGGTGGTGTTGACCGCTTCACTTGCTCTGTGAAGTGTACTTGGACGGCCACCTCCTTTCTCAGCTCGAATGATGGCTTCCTTTTTGATGTCTGCAAAACTGATGTTAGTGTTAAGGAGCAATTTTGTTCTCAACTCACGGCGTAATGTGACATCCCTTTGCCCATCGATGAATTGATCCCGTAATAGGACGTCATCTCTGGCCAGGCTCTGCCCATCTTTCTTTTTCAGCCGCTGGAAAAGTTCCTGTAAGCGAAGAGCAGAAGCACGAACAGTTTCTCTGGCCTCCTGTCTGCAATTAAAATACATAGAACGGAGAACAGAGGCAGGCACCTTGTCACCATACAACTGACTCAATTGATTAAAAAGTTATGCAACTGTATCTCTGTTATCCTCTTCTAAAATCATTATCTGACGTCGTGCCTCTCCTTCTAACGAGTTTAGTACCAGCTCCGTCTGAATATCTTGAGGGATGTTCTGGATACGAAACATAGCCAACATATTGTCCTTCCATTGTGGAAATGCTATCCCCATTTTCTCACCACTGAATTTTGACATCCCCATAGAGCCAGAAAACCATGGGAAAGCAAAAAGAGGATTGGTGGGTGGAGCTGGAGGACGAGAAGAGCCTGTCGCACTTCCAGACTGCAAGGCCCCATCATTGCTTTGATTATGTAGCGCTCCCTTCACTACTCCCATGTTAATAGCGAAGGGAGAATAGCTTTTACGTTCTTATATCTACTAACTATAATCTTGGGTCCCCTTTCCCAGTATGAATATAAATAAAAAACAAAACAAGTGCTTTATCTAGCGAGTTGTTATTAACAAATACAACATACAATACAAAACACATTTAGAAAACTCATTCACCAACTCAAAGTGGCGACAAAATCAATACAGGTTATAACAAACCAAAACCCGTTATCCAACAAACATTTACCAGTCACACAAGCTAACACTAACGTGGTAGGCGGTTAGTCTACCTGCTAGCTAGCTTCAATGTAAACCGTACCGACAGACAAACACTGAAGGTCCACAACGTTATGAGATGGATCGTCCCTGACCAGTATGTCACTCCGGTCAGTGTGGTTGTTGAAACTCTCCGGTCAGTGTGTTTGTTGAAACTCTCCGGTCAGTGTGTTTGTTGAAACCCTCCGGTCAGTATGTTTGTGGAATCTTTTCGTCTCACCGTCAGTGTCCCGTCATCGACGGCCAACAAGCTGTACAGTTCACTCAATGAACACACAGTCCCCTGGAGAAAGCGTGTTGCCTTCAGTTCGCTCAACGAACGCACAGTCCTCAGGAGAAAGCGTGTTGCCTTCAGTCCACCCAACGACCGCAAAGACCTCTGGAGAAAGCGTGTTGCCTTCATTGTCCTCCGCGTCATACCTGGGGTTTCCTCTCTCGAATTCCAGTCTCTACTCCTTTTCTCAGATCCTCATCCAATCAGAACTTAAAGACATCACTAATTGATAACTGCATGCGGTAGTTGTAATTCCATACAAAAAGAAATGCATATCCACCGCAGCAATGAAAACCATAAAACACACGACAACAGGAATCAGAAAAATAAATATCCTGTGAAAATAAACATGTTTTTTTAACCCTGTTACAATTAGAAGGATCTGGATCCATGGAAACAATATATTACCCAGCCACTAAAACTCAAAAATAATCCTGCTGACACACGCCAAAAAGATGTAAGGCTTGATAGGGTAACAATGTAGCCGACTACGCCAGCCCAGAAGGGCAGTGTTCACAATTTACTCTAATGCAAGCACGCTAAGTTCGTTTGAGCTTGTGGCTGGGCAACACACACACCATAGACAGATTATGCAATATTGTTCTTTAATGTAACAGTCAAGATAGACAACAGGAGGAAGCAGTGGGCAGTCCACTAACCTCCAATAAATATACAAAACACAAGATGTAGTCATAAATAACAGCCAGCAATAAATAGTCAATAAATAGGCATATGGTATAAAACATGGAGCATTAATTGTAAAATCTGGCAACTACCTGCACGAATACTCACAGATGGGAAATACTATTGCCTATCTGGCAACCACATCAACTCACGTTACAACAGTAGTTCTAGCAGTCTCAGGCTATTGGAAGAGTTCGCGAGTCTAACACACTTACACAGTACAATACCTCCGGAGGTCACAAGTCCATTAATAGGCAAGGAGGCACAGGAATCGTTGCGTGCCTGGTGGAGAGACTCCCCAGGTAAAAGTAGCAACCTGTAGCGAAGTCGGCTTGAGAAGAACAACAGGAGAAAGAAGCCGCTTGTGTGCTACCAGGCCGCTGGTTGATTCCGTCGCTCCCTGTACAACGTCAAATTACACTCGTGCTGGATTTAAACAGCGTTTAATCTGGTCCAGAGCTCACGGATTGGTCGGGCTAAAGTGAGGGAAAGAACAGTAATTAGGGGATAACAAACCACGAAGATGGACGTGAATAAGGTAATTGGGGCTAATCTATTTTTAGTCACACCACTCATGTGTAAGCAATTACAAATCACTACAATCCCGTGTTTACCTTCCGGTGACAATGCCACTGCAAACTTGTGTGTCACACGTGATAATTTCAAACACAATAATGAAGGCCCCCGTTACAGTACATCATGAGCCATTTACATTATGTACAACTATGTTCTAAATGTGCAAATATATGAATATAGAAGTGCAATGCACGTAAAAAAATATATATATTCATTTGGACCCCCTCAATGTCTATACCATGGTTAGGCCCTTGGTTGTCTCCTCAGCAGTGAAGCCCAAAGTCAGGCTCCTCCAGAAGACACTCCCAGACTCTTCAGGGGTCAAAGTGACCTGCCTGGCCACTGGTTTTTACCCCCTTCACATCAACCTAACCCTGCCCTGAGATGGCCAGCCTGTGTCTGACCCCCAGATCACAGTCTAATCTTTTCTTTATGAAGTAAAACTGCAGGTTATCATCCTGCCATGCCTATTTCTGCCATTTTCTTCATCGAATGTACTGGTGTTTTGTCAATTCCCAATCTCTCTTTCCATGTGGTTGAGGGTCATGGCCATAACATTCAAGCAATCACACAGCATCTGGCTTCTCTTCATTGCTTGCTGTTTATTGAGTATACAGGCTACAACACCTTGGCACTGATGCGGATGGCAGAAAGGCTCTGTTAGAGGTCTTGGGTCTTTACCCCTACCTGGCTCCTGTGGGCTATGTTAGGGCTGCTCACACAGGGCCAGCACTGAGGGGCCAGCACTTTGCCAATGAGCAAAAGCTCAGGGGCCCTGTGTGGGCAGCCCTCAAAGGGCCCTTGTGCCAGCCCTAAGGGGGCCCGTACAGGTCCTGTGGAGGCTTGCTTGCTGAGCAGTCAGGCCTGGTGGAGAGGGGAGGGGAGGGGAGGGGAGGAGAGAGAACATCCTTCAGCACAGGGTTTCAATGGACTGATTCAGCATGCAGCTTCAGTTACAGAAGTGGAAGGGGTTTTGTCTTGTTTAGAAAGGGTGGGAAGTGGGAGTCTGTGCTGAAGTGGGTCGTTTTGTTTGTGTGTGCATGTACAGTATACAACAAAAGTAACTACACCCCCATGTACACCCCAAGGATTTAGAAGTGTATCACCTTACAGTAATTGCATTACTTATTAGCTGAACAGTACAGTATTTCCCACTTCATGTGTGTGTATGTGTGTGTGTACACATCTATCCATGAGTATCAATGTAGTCATCTTGATCAGTTTGAATATGGTCCTGATACTGTATGTGTCCCTGTTAGGAAGTGCATGTGTGTGTGTGTGTGAGTGTGTGTGTGTGTTCACCTTTGGCCTCGGTGGAGACAGCAAGGAAGCCATCATCGGAGAACAGTTTGAACATGGCCTTGACGCCATACGTGTCTCTACCCAGGAACACCTTCTTGTTAGCCGTGTCTAGGAGTACAGAGGGAAACACTCTATCCAGCAGAGACGCCATCTTTTCCATGCCAAAGCGATCGTACAGGTGCAGCAGGATCTCTCCGTCCACTTCAGTCTGGTGCTCAAACTGAAACACCTCCTTCAGCTGAAGGCAGTTTGTGGGAGAGAGAGAGACACACACAGTTTTCTATTTCAAGTTTTATATGAGAAAAGTGCCCCTTCTGCTGGAGCCAAATTTTGTCTTGATTCATCAATGTTTAAGAATAACAATTCTCTCTGTCATCAAGTCCCCCCAAATGTGTTTTGATATCTGACGGGGTATTTATTTGAGTTCTTGAGAGAATTTCGCCCCAACATGCTCCACGGCGCTCACAAGCACCAGTGCGCGCCTCCCTCCTCCACTTAGTGCTCAAGCAGTGCTGAGCGCCAGGCCAAACGGCTGCAGCCTACTTCTTCTCTGACCCGCAGCATCAGACAAACAGGTAATGATGGTGTTTGTGCATTCCCCCTACGTTGTTTGTTGGTGATAAATTAACCACAACATTGGCGCAGCTGAAAATATTACGTCACAATGTTTCCTAAAAAATCCAAACTGGCGAAATCCCTGATTTCAAAGCTTTGTTCAGCGGTTAACTGACATTTGTCATGTTTAATGAAGAGAGAGAGGGAGAGAGATACATGCAGGCAAACAGGCAGGCAGGCAGAGCATTTAAAGGCAGTTTTACTGTTCTACATATTAGACAAGTTCACTGATTTGTAATTATTGAAATGAAAGGTAGGTCTTAAGTTGAGCTACATGACAGTCTGGTGAGGTATATTGTGGTATATTATTAGTGTAATGCTGCTTATGCTTAAACTTTATGTAAGTGACTCTTGATTACTATACACAACATTAATTTATCTGATTTACAAAATTTGCACCATAATGCCAAGAAAAGAGAGACTTCAAAAGCAGAAGATCAGGAAACTGCAGCAAGCAGCTCAGGGTAGTAGCTCTCTTTTATCGTGGATAAGGCCATCAAGCAGTAAAACAAATGGAGAATCAGTAACCCTAAACTGTAAACGATGTGCTTCAAATTAACGCTGAAATGCCGTAAAATCATGACATCATTTTTTTTAAATAGAAAGGCAATAGAGTATGGCTTATTTCACAACATTTTGGGGTAAAATACTAAATGATATATAACTGTTAATTGTAAAGTACTATTGCATATTTCTTTGTAGAAATTACATATGGCTGTAATTTACACTAAGAAAAACTGTAATACTAGAAGCAATGTAATGCAGTTTAGATGACAACATGGTGGTGTTAAAATACTAAACGAAATACTAGAATGCGTTTCGTGAACGAACTGCGAGAGTGTGCTTGCTCTGTTGCGGCCATGACCTTTGCCTTTGCAGCCATAACATCACACAAAGGATCAGACATGGGAAGAAAAGTATTTACAGTCTGAGTAATGTAACCAAATTTGAAGCATTTGAGAGAATTTGCATTTGAGAGAAGCACAGCTGCAAGCCAGTTCAAAGACACCATTATGATGTCACAAAGCCACAGAGTTCTGCCATGCAAGTCTATGGGGAAAAAAGGTGATGAAAAAGAGGAATAAAAAAAGAGTGGCAAGGACTACCGCCACGAAAAGATATAACAGGTTGCACCGGTTCGGGCCAGACGTTTCGGTGTTTGAACGGCGTCTCTATCTCAATCGGGCGAGGCCTGATGCGTCGCAAGAAAAACACGGCAGAAAGGAGAATAAGAAAACTTAAGAAGAACAATAGTGTGCTGTCCCTACGAGCAAGCACACTAATAACTGTTTATTTTATAGCAGGATTATGCATATTTCTTTGTAGAAATTACATATGGCGCTAATTTACACAAAGGAAAACTGTAATACTAGAAGCAATGCAGTTAAAACAAGAATGAGAGCATTCAGAGAATGCAAACATCCGCCTTGTGACCTTGACCTTTGACCTTGACATCTGAAAATCTAATCAATTATTGCCATTATAAGACCCAATCTCCCCACAAAGTTTGATGGCTATCGGTCCATGCGTTTCTGCGTAATCCTGCTGACAAACAAACAAACAAACAAACAAACAAACATACAGGGGCAAAAACATAACCTCCTTGGCGGAGGTAATTAGGGCCCGACCGATATGGTTTTTTCAGGGCTGATACCGATATTTATGAAAATGGGAGGCCGATAACCGATATGTGCAACCGATATATAGAAAAAAAAAATTGGCTGTAGTAGTCCCACACTGCACTTTTTGCTCGTGTCTTTCCTGTTGGCACATCCGTCTGCATTGAAGGAAAATAATGTGACACAAGTTAAATTGGGTAGCATAAGCAGTTGCAATCTAATACAGACAGATTTAGAAAATAAATATTTGATACAAACTAAATCTATTTTCAGACATTGTAAAAAACTAAACAAATAATAATTGTACATATAAATTGTAAATCATTTATAGTATGTCTCTATATAAAAATAGTCAAAATCATATAGATAAGCATGTATATTTCTGTTAATATACGGCACTAGTAGTTTACTTAAAGTAAAAAAAACTAAAAAAATGCAAACTACAGCACGTATAACCACCTCCTGATTCAAGAGTTTATTTTACGTCTAGTGGCTGTGCTGGGCTGCTTGGCTGCCTCTGGGTGGCGAGGTGAAACGAAAGCATTTAGGTATAATGTTTTCACGTCACAAATAAAGGCGAATGACAAAGAAGTATTTGGATCATTGTACCTAGCGCACATCAAACTCCCTACCGATCGGCCAAATGCCAGCACTTTGAGATCACACCAGGCGTGATTAAATGGTCAAAGGGCCTGGGAACGCACAATAAAGAAACTAATAGACTGAACGTACAATGTGCCTTTAGGGCCTGAGTCGCGTAGCGTAGTCTTCATGAAGTTGTTTACCTAACACCAAGTTAGTTAGCGCAAGCCGAAATTAGCTACCAGAGATGCTGTCGTATCTCTGTAGCTACTTGCTGCTAGCTACTGCTAGCCTGTCTGTCTTACCCGTAACAAGATGTTACACCACTTTGAAATGCAGCGACTGGCCAAAACTTAATTCTATTTAACATAATTTGAGGGACATTGCGACCAATCACTGTTGGTTCTACCGTGCTGGGTAACTTGTTAGGGAACAAGGCTCTCACCAGATACTCTGGCCAGATACTCTGGCTGCAGATACTCGACCCTCTATGCTGGCTCTTACTCAGGCAGGCTATAAAGTAGCTAGCAGGCTATCAAGTAGCTAGCAGGCTCTCAATTGTTCGTCTTGGGAACAAACACAAAACACGTTTTATTTGGTCTTCATTGACCATGGCTTTCAGTCCACCTTTCGTGTAGAACTACAGACACGTTCACGTTTCCATGTGGGGTTTTAACAATTACTGTAGTAGGACTATACACCATGTTGAGACTGCTCTATGGACAACCTTTTCAGTGAGGAGTATTCGCTGTCATTATGGTTGTCCTTGCGTGAGCTTAGGTTTGTGTCGTTATTACACAGATCAAATGGATCGGTTTCACAAATGAATAAAGACCTTGTGGTGCCTTGCTTCTGCAACGTTGGTGTGCTTGTGACATATTGCAGGGGATATTGCTTCGTATATGCTTACCTCGAAGGAAATGTGTTTTCTCTGCTTCAAGTAGTAGTAGCAGCACCGTCCTTAGCCCCACTTGGCCGCCTAGAAACCGCTCACAAGTGACAGGGAGCGTGAAACCGCTTGCAGCCTTGCGTGTTGATTGGTTGTATTCCGTGTGCCAAACAAATCAGATGCTGTGACGGGCGGGGCAACTTGGCAAGGCTCATGAATTCCAAGTGGCAAGAGCGGAAGGCGCGTTCAGAACGAAACGGCTGCAAAATTGGTTGTGAAAATTATATGAACTTATCGGTGGGAATTTATGGAAAGTATGGCCGATATCGATATCCCCAAAATGTTAAATATCTGCCCGATATATCGGTGCGGCCGATAATCGGTCGGCCCTAGTTTAAATGACAACAAGGTGGTGTTAAAATAACATTTTCTGTAAGGTCCATTTTTTCTATAAAATAAACAAAGATCATACCATTACATCGCTCACCATATTCATATGTTAAACTAATTAGGTATTTTTCAACTTCTATTAAGTCAGTAAATCCCCAAATGTATGCAAATGAAAGCCATGTGATAACCAATCAGTTTAGCCTGTGATGTAGTAGTTTGGTGTCTGTTAAGGCCTAAATACGGACAGACTGATACACTTTTTAATTTATGGTTCTCTGAAGGTTGTGGGTGCTAAAACAATTCACCACCAGAACAGAAGAGTCAATCCCATAGAACTTCTCTTTTCTTAGTCTTTTCTTACCTTGCACGGGAAACTGCCGTAACTTGTTCTTAATGGATGGTTGCTATGGCCAAAGTCCAGTCGTTAGTTCCCTTCCTCTCGTTGCCCAGCTAGCATATCCCAGGATTCTGTTGAGCCTTAGCTTTCTAAAATGACCAGATGTAACGATGTTAAAAGCTACTCGTCGTTCACCCATTCCTCTTAGCTCAGCATAATACAGGAAATATACAACTTCATGGGTTAACACTGCACGAAAAGCAAGATTATCGGGCCCGTAAACGCTGTGATACAGCCGCGAATGATAAGCATTCCTGGTTGATATCGGACATTCCCCAGAAATATCCGTCTGCCGCAAATTAACGGAATTTCCCGCGTACAGGCCAAGAGGGGAGAGGGGGGCAATGTGTTACTTCTCACCTCCCGCTGACAGAGGTGTGAAATGCTCTTATTAGCATATTGACTGTCAGCAGTCTAGCCACACACACTCTGCTGCAGCCATTGGTTGAAAACGACAAGGAATTGAATTAAAACGTCTTGTGATGAGACGGAATGAGATTCTGTCTATTGGTCAGCTTTCAACTGACAAAACGTATCCCCTCCCATTTACAGCTATTGCCCCATAAAAACAAAATTAAAATGTACATGATAATAATTGAATTAATATTCTGACTTTAGGGTTATCACATTTCTTGATTTGCCTTCCGTTTTCAGAGCTCTGTCTTTAGGGTTTTGATTTCGGCGTTATCATGATTCTTGCTTTGTCTTTCATTTTGAGAGTTCGAGGGTTGCAATGTCACTTTCCAGGCTGTTCCACTCATAGTCCGGAGCTTCCTCTCTGTAATGTTCTTGAAATTCACTTTTGGCATGTAAGTATACAGAGTCTAGCTTACTCTGATATTGAGATAGTCATTTCGCAACTTGGGACATGTTTGCCACTCGTGAATATCTAACCTGTGTCTTTTCAGGTAGATGTTGAAATCTTACGCGAGCTTCGAACCTGCGCTCTTCAGGTTAATGGTGCTGTGTACCTGTGTCTAACCGCTTAGCCATGTTGCTGGTAAGGATTTAGCTTGTCGGTGCGACCAACTCACATTCCTCCCTCCTCTGGGGTATTTCTCTTCTGTTACTGGAGGGTGGGAATTCGGAATTGTTTAGTGGACTTATGTGACGTTTTAATTAGCCTATGTTCACTTAAAGGCGCCCGAGGCAACATTAGAAACTTTAGACTCGAATAATAAACGTTCAATTTCTAGTCTTTTTTTACAGGTAGTAAGTTTCAATAACACCATACTATTACATATCGACATTCAAGGAGCAAAGATGAGACGTCGAAATCGCCTGCCTTCTGTTTTCCACGGTAGATCGCAGGTTATTCTACAAATGGCTTAGCATGGGTGGGATGGGGAAAGATAACACCTTTCCATCCAGACGCAAATTTAGCTAATCAGAATCTGTAAGTGGTTTCCAGATATATACATAGTTGATCTGTCTTATTTGACGAAGCAGTGAGTTAGCTGTCTTTCAATATCTCTTGTCGAATTATCTCACATGTTTATTATGGTATGTGTTTAAACGTTTTAACTTAGGCTATGTGTAATGTTCCTAACTTATATATTAATATTTCACCTTAATGTTCTTGAGATTCGTTTCTGGCATGTAATTATACAGAGTCAGGCTTACTCTGATAACAGTCATTAAGAGTCATTAACAGTCGTTAAGCAACTTGGGCCATGGTTGCCACTAGTGGGGATCGAACCTGTGACTTTCAAGTTTTTAAATCAGTGAAGCAGTGACGAGGTGCCTCCCCTGGCGGGGTGGGGGGGGAGTTGTTTTCAATCCAGGTCAATTCAATTAACATAACAAAAGCTAGGCCTGGCCAAGTGGAAGGGGGGGGCTCACACCAATGTGGGCTTCTACGGCAATACACAGGGTCGAAGACTGTCGTAAATCCCACATTTCATGCACATACACCACATAGTATATTGATATCTGCTGACACCATAATTAGATAAGTCAAAAAGAAAATAAGAAAAATAGTTGTTTGCACTGAAAGTCGTTTTTGTGAGGGCTACTGCAGACCACCACCTCAAACATTTAAACCGACTCCACAATATGAAAGGAATGCTCTGCTCAGGGACTTCTGTAATTCATCGTCATCTGTAACACAAACGGCATCTTCAGAGTGTGGCCACTAGATGGCCTCAGTCTTCAGTTTGGGCAGGCTTTGCCATCCACTAACAAACATAATCACACGCATCAACTGCCTACATCAGTGTCAACTGCATAAGCCCTGTTGTCTGTATTGCGTTAAAGACACTTATGTAACACTTGTGGTCATACAATATAGTTGAAACACTTGTTTACTTACTTTTTCGGATCTGGGCTATCAGAAGATCTCTGTTCTTTTCAGGTGCGCAGTCAAATCACCACAACAGGGTTTTATAATTATAAGATTTTAGTGACAAATTATTATTTACACATACTGTATACAAGGTTCAAATCTGTCAACATTTAGAAAATGTAAAATAAAAACACTCATCAAAATAACTCAATATCAGAACCTTAAATCAACCTCAAACTCTTTATGAATTCCTATTTGTTCTTATTTAACTCTATTATAACCTATTTGCTTCCTATTTATATCTATTTTATAATCTATTTGCTTCTTATTTATCTCTATTTTATAATCTATTTGTTTCTTACTTATCTCTATTTTATAATCTTTACAAGAGTTAAATGTAGTTATCTTTTAATATAAATTATGTATAGCATTTAATAAATAGTTAATTAATACATAAATAAATAATTTAATTATCTAGATTAATCATATATTATATTCTTATATTATTTATCTAATAAATACGGTTTATCTCATTTAAATGATCACGCAAATCCTAACCTTACTTCTTAACCTAAATTCACAACCTAACACAATTATACAGGCTATACATTTATAGTAAATAGCATTGAGCATAAATAAATAATTTCATTTACAGTTAATACATTCAAATATCCAATCGATGTTCAATGTTCAAAGTTCAAAGTATCAGAGTTCATTGGGTTTCTTCTTAAATTAAAAACATATAGTCTTACGGTTCCGTTGGTCTTCAGCTACGCAGCTAGCAACTGTCACTTGTGTCTAGTTCTGTGGGAAGCTCGCCATCCAGTTGTCGTTCCAGTTCGGGTATTTAGTCAGTCAGTCAGTCAGTCAAAATCCAGTAATCATTACTCCAGGAGGACAATCCTCGTCTCGATCAAGGTACGGTATTCAAACCAAAAAATCATTGAAGAAACATCCAGCAGATCCTGATCTCGTTTGCTGTAGCTAGCTGGCTAGGCTACACGTTAGCGATCCGTTATCAAAACATCAATCATAAATTAAAACTTAAACTGTAAACTTTCAATAACCTTGTATAAAATAATAAAACGTCAAAATATCATTGAACTGATTCTTCTCAATACTTATGTCATCAAACCGCTAACTTCTTGTTAGTTTAAGGAGTTGAACCGTTGGAAAAGTGACCGTAGCCTCTGAAACCGTATTTTTTCTCTGTTAGTTTCAACGTCTTTTTTTTCTTCTTTCAAAATAAAAGCTGCGCGAGCTATTAGGCACGCGCTACGTCCTGCAGAGGGCGCTCCAACATTACATTTAATTTAATTCATTACAATATACTAAATTCCTATACTAAATTCATAAAGTACTTATAAATATCCGTCCAATACAAAATGCTTATTATTAGACTATTGTTCACTATTTATTCATATTTACAGAATCTAAAATATTATAGTTAACCTTGGTTACATCCTCCCCCTCTGAATATATGCAAGTCCCTTTGCGTTCTACAAGGCTGCATTGTTATGGGGTAGGCATGTTCGGAATTTATCAAGTCTGGGAGGGATTCTACAATAGCTGTACTTAAACCTTGGAAGAGGGACTTAACTATTGTCACTAAGGGATTCCCAAGTTCTGGGTAAGTTAGCATTCTTGGTTGTTCTCTGTGTCTGGAAGACCTTCTTGGTGGAGGCTCTTCTTGTTCACGGTTCTGATCATGTGTTGTTTCCGTACTAGCCAACTGTTCTTGTATCTCTTCTTCTTGACTCGTGCTTGGGTCATCCAAGGTAGGTTCTGAATTTGTGCCGTCAGATGGGTTCTGACTAGGTGTATCCACAGTTGCTATTTCCTCCACAGGTTGCACTTCTGGACTGACAGGTAAGCCAGTTTCTCCAGTGGACTCTTCAGGAGCAAAAGTTGAGTTGCTTTCCATGGTAGGAGTGTTCACAGGTAAGTGATTCAGGTTTCTCTGGGGTTCCAAAACTTCTCTGGTTTGGGTGATCGTGTCTGCTGGAACAGTACTGGGTTTGGGTCCTGTGACTCTCAGATCAATGTGCTGTGCACAAGGTTCTTTTCTTTTCACACGTTCAATCTCAATTGTATGAGGTCTGAAGAAATAAGGAACATCATCCTCTGAATCAGTGGACTCTTCCTCTTGGAGTTCTGAGTTTACATCTTTATCTTGATTATTCCTCTGAGTACTCCGAGTTATACGTGGTCGGACTGGGACTGATTCTTCTTGTGCTTCTTCTTCAGGAGGTAGGAAGTTGCAAGGTAAAAGTAAATCTCTGTGCAGTGTTCGCATTGGTCCAGATTGGTTCTCAGGACACACTCCATAGACAGGGAGGTCACCGGCTTGGCTTACTACCACATAGATGGTTTGCTCCCATTTGTCAGCGAGTTTGTGTTTCCCACGTAAACGTAGGTTCCTTACTAATACCCGGTCTCCTTCTTTCAAATGTGAAGCAGTCACATGTTTGTCAAATCTTGTCTTGTTATATCCGGCCCTTTTCTTTGAGTGTTCAGCTGCGATTTTGAAGCTTTCTTCAAGATGAGATTTCAAGTTCTGCACATACTGTGAATGTGATGTCTGTTCTTTGTCTCTCAAGGGCAGTCCAAATGCTAGGTCGACCGGCAGTCTTGGTTCACGGCCAAACATGAGCTCATACGGACTAAACCCGGTTGTGTCGTTTTTTGTACAGTTGTAGGCGTGTACAAGTGGTTTCACAAACTCTCGCCAGCGACTTTTGCTTTTGTTCTCCAGGGTCCCAAGCATGCTCAAGAGTGTTCTATTGAACCGCTCAACCGGGTTTCCTCTGGGGTGGTAGGGCGTAGTCCGTATCTTTTTAATTCCGGCAATCTCACACAATTCTTTTATCAAGCGGGACTCAAAGTCAGGACCTTGGTCGCTGTGTAGACGCTCTGGGTAGCCATAATGAGAGATGAAGTGTTCCCAAAGGCTTTTTGCGACAGTTCTTGCTGTTTGATTAGATGTAGGGATCGCTAGGGCATACTTGGTGAAGTGATCCGTGATCACTAATATGTCCTTCGTGTTACTCTGATCTGGTTCAACTGAGAGAAAATCCATGCAGACAAGTTGTAAGGGTCGGGAGGTTGTTATATTCACCAACGGTGCTGCTTTCTCAGGTAAGGACTTTCTTCTCACACACCGCCCGCAGGTCTTAACTTTGTGTTCGACATCTGCAGCCATCTTGGGCCAATAGAATCGCCTCCTCACAAGGTCCAGGGTGCGGTCTATTCCCATGTGACCAAAGTCATCATGTAAGTTCTTCATGACATCGCCTTGGAGCTGCTCTGGCAAGACAAGTTGATATGTAATCTGTCCTCCAGTTGTCCTCTTTCTGTAAAGGACGTCATCCTGCATGCTCAAGCGGTCCAGTTTTCTGAGTAGAAAAGGCAACCTGGGGACTGCATCTCTCACCGATCTACAGGGCTTCTCTCCAGTCTTTAGCTGACGTATGACTTCTCGGATGCAGGGGTCGGTCTCTTGGAATTTCACAAGGTCAGAGTTCGACAGATGTGACACAACGGGAAGTCCTCCACACTGATCCTCATCCACGTAACTGTCGGGTATGGCGTTTATGTCTGTAGTCAGAGACCCGACAAATGCGCTAGCAGGTGCTGTCATTTGGACAAGGCGGCTTTCACAGATAGCTCTCACGACATCTGAGGTGACTTCTTCACCACACAGGTGACTTTCACTGAACTTCCATATCCGCTCACGTTCTTTCTGGGATGTGAGATCATCAAAGAGCTCTCCATGTGGCCGTCTTGACAGCCCATCGGCATCATTGTTCTGCTTTCCAGCTCTGTACAGCAGCTTGAAGTTATAGGTGGATAAAGCAGCTAGCCACCTGTAACTGGTTGCATCTAATCTGGCTGTGGACAGCACGTATGTTAGTGGATTGCTGTCAGTGACTACTGTAAAGGAGCTTCCATATAGATAGTCTTGAAATTTCTCAGTAACTGCCCATTTAAGGGCTAAGAACTCTAGTTTATGGGCAGGGTATCTTGATTCACTACGAGAGAGACCCCTACTCGCATAGGCTACGACTCTCAGGTGCCCATCTTGCTCTTGATAAAGGGCGGCCCCTAAACCAGTAGTACTAGCATCTGTATTGACTCTATAGGGTAGTTGGGGGTTAGCAAATGCTAAGACTGGAGCAGATGTTAGCTCTTCAATCATTAATTCAAAGGCTTGCTGGCAAGCTATCGTCCACCTGCTGCCGAACGGCTCTTTTGGATTGTGGTATTGACCTCTGTTCTTCACGTTCAAGTTCTTCCTGGTAGGTGGGTAGCCAGACGTCAATTCATTCAGAGGCTTTACTTTGCGTGAAAAATCCTTAATGAATCGTCTATAATAGCCAATGAATCCAAGGAAGGACCTGAGTTCTTTCAAGTTAGTCGGGACCGGCCAAGTTTTAACAGCGACTATTTTGTCTGGATCTGTTTTGACTCCTTCACTAGAAACTATGTGGCCAAGATACTTTACTGAGGTCTGAGCAAAGACACATTTCTCTGGCGCTAGTTTCAGGCCATAATCTCTAAGCCTATTCAGGACTCTGAATAATTTCTCCTCGTGTTCTTCTAAATCTTTCGAGAAAACAATGATGTCATCCAGAAAGACGAGGACTTCTTTCAAATTCAGGCCTGCCATGCATTTCTCCATGATGCGTTGGAAAGTGCTGGGCGCGTTAGTGACTCCTTGAGGCATCCTGTTGAATTCATAGAATCCGAACGGGCAAACAAAGGCAGTCTTTGGCTTGTCAGCCTCTTCAACTTCAATCTGGTAATAACCTGATTTCAGGTCGAGCACGGAGAACCATTTCGAACCACTCAATGCCATGAAGGTGTCCTCAATATTCGGAAGAGCATAAGCATCTTTCACTGTTCTTAGATTTAATTTGCGATAGTCTATGCACAGTCGAATGTCTCCGTTCTTTTTCCGTACTACAACAATTGGAGATGAGAAAGGAGATTCAGATTCTCTGATGACTCCGGTGTCTAATAATTCTTGGATATGCTTTCGAACACCTTCTCGATCTTCAGGGTGTACAGGTCGACATCGATGTTTAAATGGTGTCTCATCAGTCAAATTGATTCTGTGTTTAACTTTGTCGGTGCATCCAAAGTCTATGTGATGCTGAGAGAATATACTACTCATGGTCTGCAGCTTTTGAGTCAATCTCTCCTTCCACTCAGAAGTAATCGGAGAGTCTCCAAAATTGAATTCTGGCATAACAGCCTTGCTATCGGCATTACTGGAGGCCGTAAGAGATGGTTCTTTGGAAATCACAGACTGGATTGCGTTCAACTCAGCAATAATGCATCTAGGGGGGATGGTGATATCATGGTCTGCTGTATTGGTTATCATTACAGGTAAGTGAAAGGGTTTTTTGTTTTCAGTAGTCACTATGCATGACCTCACGATCAATCCCCCTGGCAAAGGAGATGTTGGATGTTCAAGAATGGCCCATTTGTCAGTGTGCAGCTCTTTGACAGTGACTGACGCACACAAGACCAGACTCTGTCCAGCTGGGATTGTTTTGGGGTTCTTGTCAGGTAGTCTTGCAAGTCCAATGTTTCCCTCTGTGAATTGTTTCTGACGTATTTGCAATATTTTCAAAACATCTCTGTAGCCAGACTGATGGGGAGTATACGGGACATTTTTTAATTTCAGAGCAGTCTTTGTACAGTGCATCTAATGTGTTCATGCCAATTAGTATATCAGCTTGTGAGTTGGATGGAAGTTCTGGAATGATCAAGGCTAAAGTTGGGACTTCCATGTCTACTCCAACAAAGTTCTTGGGAAACGCAATGGTGACCTCTATGTATCCTAGATAAGGGACAGCTTGTCCATTAGCTCCCTCAACGTTCAAAAGATTGTTCAATGAATGAATGGGTTGTTCTGATAAATGTTGGTCATAATAGGATTTAGGGATAGTGGTGACCTGAGATCCCGTATCTAGTAAACAGGTGCATTTTTCTCCAGCTATTCTGATATCGGCAGTGCACTTTGTGCCGACCAACCCCTTGGGTATTGTTGTGGCTTGTGATGTGAATCTTGAGTTATCTTGTTGCATTCGAATTTGGCATTTGGAACGTTGTCTTCTAAAAGTAGCCCCTGTTCGTCCCGCAACAGAGGCTTGTTTCAGTTTAAATCGCTGGAAACATTCTGAGACTCCCATTCACGCTGCCTCTTCTGCAACTGTTTCCTCTTGTCAGCCACTAATGTAGGATTGGGGTCATCATTGCAAGATGTTGCTATATGTCCATCTTCGCCGCATTTAAAGCAGTACCATGGTCTAGGCTTGACAGTGTGCTGCTTGTTTGTGACTTTAAATTTGGATTCTGCTTCAGCTTTAGTGTCATTCTTCTCTTTTTGTGGCTTGAAATAGCTGGGCTTTGCTCTGGATGTATGCTTTTCCCCAGCTAGAGTGGCAAGCTGGCTTTGAAGTTCTGCAACTTGTTTAGTCAGTTTAGCAGTTACTGAACTAAGCTGGCTAACATCATCTTCTTTGCAAGAGTATGATATTTGGGACTTAACAGCAGCATGTTGCTTGACACCGCCTAGATGTTGTTTCATTCGTGTGGCTTTAGAATCAGTCTTGTTTTCTTTAGTGCGTAACAGTGCCAACAGTTCTGTGAATGAGTGTGGGTCTTGTTTTTTCTGTTCTAATTGCAGTTCTGTGATTAATGTGTCGTCCCAGCATCCCCTGCAGAATTGTTTCAAGCGATGCTTGTTCACATCAGAAGGTTGCACTCCGCCACGTTTCATGGTGAGGTTCAATGCCACTTGAAGTCGCTGTATGTATTCTGACGGCTTTTCACCAGTGTTCTGGAAGATGCTCATGAACTTTGCAAATAGCTCGTCTCCATCCTCCATAGTGGAGAAGGCGGAATCTAGTAATTTCACATAGTCTGCTGGTGGAGAACCTGGGCTGACTGATTTAATGATGTCAGAGGCTGGTGAGTAAAGACTGTCGCATATCCTCCTCACTCTTTGCAGATCAGACACAGCTGGGTCTTGTAAGAGGAGTTCTACACTTGCACGCCAGGTATCATAATCGACCTCATTAGATGGACGGGGAGTTCTACCTGAGAAGGTTCTGAGTCTTAGTGGTACATGGCTATGAGTCATTAAGTCATTGTTGCGTACAATGTGTTCCACTACGACTTTTTGAACGTCTGGGGGGCTTAGATCATTTCTGGAGAGAGGCGGGCTTACTGGGGCTCTCATTCTTGGCAAAGCATTTCGAGATGTCCTTGGTGAAATTGAGGTTGTGACTATGTCATGTGTAGCTTCAGCCTCTTCATCAGTGTCTGAATCAATGTTCTCAGTAGTGAGGGTCTTACTAATCTGTGTTAACATGTCTCTCAAGACTTCTGCATAGCCTTTTCCGCCACTCTTTGCTATAGCTTTGATTTCATCCAGGTAAGTTTGGGTTGCATCTTTTCCAGCTTCCTGTGTGTATACACTGGCTAAAGCTACTACAGTATATGTCACTGTGGGATCACTGCCGAATTCTTGGGTATGAGGTAAGCCTAAGAGGGACTGCAGGTCAAGTACAGCTTTCCCAGACTTGTATTCTAATATTAGGGATTTCCCTGACACTGAATTGGGGTCATTAAAACAGATAAGCCTGTTAACTGCACCATATCTTTTTAAAAGGTCAAGTATGACTTCATCTTGATCTGTTTCTGTTATTCCGCTAATTAAAACGGCATTAGAGACTTTTACATCATTTTTCTGGATAACTTCCATCTTTTAGTTCTAAGTTTTGAGTGAGTTTTAGTCAAAACAAAAGTTGTTTCTTTAAAATAATTTTTGTCAATATTTTTACTGCGCTCCTGGCTGCTAGCTCGTCAAGCTGTAACACTTGTGGTCATACAATATAGTTGAAACACTTGTTTACTTACTTTTTCGGATCTGGGCTATCAGAAGATCTCTGTTCTTTTCAGGTGCGCAGTCAAATCACCACAACAGGGTTTTATAATTATAAGATTTTAGTGACAAATTATTATTTACACATACTGTATACAAGGTTCAAATCTGTCAACATTTAGAAAATGTAAAATAAAAACACTCATCAAAATAACTCAATATCAGAACCTTAAATCAACCTCAAACTCTTTATGAATTCCTATTTGTTCTTATTTAACTCTATTATAACCTATTTGCTTCCTATTTATATCTATTTTATAATCTATTTGCTTCTTATTTATCTCTATTTTATAATCTATTTGTTTCTTATTTATCTCTATTTTATAATCTTTACAAGAGTTAAATGTAGTTATCTTTTAATATAAATTATGTATAGCATTTAATAAATAGTTAATAAATACATAAATAAATAATTTAATTATCTAGAATAATCATATATTATATTCTTATATTATTTATCTAATAAATACGGTTTATCTCATTTAAATGATCACGCAAATCCTAACCTTACTTCTTAACCTAAATTCACAACCTAACACAATTATACAGGCTATACATTTATAGTAAATAGCATTGAGCATAAATAAATAATTTCATTTACAGTTAATACATTCAAATATCCAATCGATGTTCAATGTTCAAAGTTCAAAGTATCAGAGTTCATTGGGTTTCTTCTTAAATTAAAAACATATAGTCTTACGGTTCCGTTGGTCTTCAGCTACGCAGCTAGCAACTGTCACTTGTGTCTAGTTCGGTGGGAAGCTCGCCATCCAGTTGTCGTTCCAGTTCGGGTATTTAGTCAGTCAGTCAGTCAGTCAAAATCCAGTAATCATTACTCCAGGAGGACAATCCTCGTCTCGATCAAGGTACGGTATTCAAACCAAAAAATCATTGAAGAAACATCCAGCAGATCCTGATCTCGTTTGCTGTAGCTAGCTGGCTAGGCTACACGTTAGCGATCCGTTATCAAAACATCAATCATAAATTAAAACTTAAACTGTAAACTTTCAATAACCTTGTATAAAATAATAAAACGTCAAAATATCATTGAACTGATTATTCTCAATACTTATGTCATCAAACCGCTAACTTCTTGTTAGTTTAAGGAGTTGAACCGTTGGAAAAGTGACCGTAGCCTCTGAAACCGTATTTTTTCTCTGTTAGTTTCAACGTCTTTTTTTTCTTCTTTCAAAATAAAAGCTGCGCGAGCTATTAGGCACGCGCTACGTCCTGCAGAGGGCGCTCCAACATTACATTTAATTTAATTCATTACAATATACTAAATTCCTATACTAAATTCATAAAGTACTTATAAATATCCGTCCAATACAAAATGCTTATTATTAGACTATTGTTCACTATTTATTCATATTTACAGAATCTAAAATATTATAGTTAACCTTGGTTAAACTTATGTCTTTTCTTCCTGAGCCTCATACATCCCCTCAGCTAGAACAGGTGGTATGCTTTGGACTCTATCTCTTTGCTGTTAAGCACCTTGAGCTGCATTGATTTGCATGAAAGGTAGTAGTATTTACCATTCACTTACTGTCAACTTTTAATCGATTGTGATGGATTAAAATAGTGGTGACAAAATCCTGATTAATTAAAAAGTAATAAATAATTGAATAAAAATAAATTAATATAAAAAAATAAAAATTAAAAATGTATTAATTTAAAAAATTAAATATAAAAAAATTAAAATTAAAGAAAATGATAACCTGATAGACTCTTATAATTGTGGGGCAAGTTGTCATTAAATTAAACTATATGATAGTTAATGATATCTGATGACTGGTGTAGTGTGTTGAGAACCCAGACATGTATTGATACCAATGATTATTAAGTTGTCATTATACTAAACTGTATGATGTCTAATGATATTTGATGTGTATTAGTATAAGTTTATATTAGGCACCAAGGTGTTATTGTAGGCATGTCCCTAAGCATAGTTAAGTTTTGGGCAGTGTGCTTGTTAAAACACGTGGTTAAACGGTTACGTATTATGCAGCCAGGTGCTATGTTCACACAGCCAGGTAACTCTAAGCATGAAACATTGATGTAAACGTCTGCATATTTTTAAAACTTACAAGTGTCAACTGCCTTACTGACACCACAGAGGACTGCCTGACTATATAAAAGGGTTAACAGGATGTTTAATGTAAACTTCTAACATGTGTTTAAAACATGGGTCCTGAAACTATTACAGATAAGTGTACTTTGGATTAAACCCAAAATTACACTTCAGACCCCATATGTAACTGTACATGGATCCATAGACCTATGCGAAATGGATCCTCGAGGTGCCTTTAGCTGATAAGACACACTAAGTCGCCATGTGTACACATAATGATTAACTTGGAGTAGTAACTTTTCAATGGGGAGAGATGTAGCCTATACGCTGAAACACCAGTAAAAGAGGTACCAAAATGACTATATGATATCAAAATTAATCTGAGGATGATGCCAAAATCAGCAGCCTATAAACCATAACTCAAAAAGTGTAAAATGACGTAGCCTATAGTATTACGTTAAGCACATAGCATTAATATTAAAAGACCGGTGGTTATGTAATGGAAAACAGCCACACTCACACACACACACACACACACACACACACACACACACACACACACACACACACACACACACACACACACACACACACACACACACATAGCTGATAATATGTCCATACTTAGAGACGGCCACAGCTGATCATACAGTAAGATATTCTCAGTACATGTTAAAAAATATGTGTGTAATCAGGTATAAATATGAGGTAGTGTAATACACAGCATTAGCTAGACCACGAACACCAGTCCAGCGAAACCGGCGTGACAGCAAGAGTCTACCCACGGCAAACTAAACTCCAACGAAAACCAACCCCCCCCCCTTTTCAAGATGCAGAACAATGATGCTACCGGTAAGAATGTTTAAATTTTATCATTTACATCAGCATGTTAGAGATTATAGACCATTGTAGCCTACTTTATTCTATAGCATCCATCTCATGTTTTTTTTTTTTTTTTTTCTCGTTTGTAGCATGCGTTTAATTACATACATATTATTTGCCAAATAGATGACTTTTTGAATATGCAAAGGTGAGCTAGGACACTGAACAAAGTATTTGTGAAACTGGTCCACATTAAGTTGATTCAAAATTATTGTAAACGTTATTCAAAATATTTGAACTCGGATCAAACAGCGGTTTTCTTACCCTGCAGGGAATGAAGTGATAACATAGAGTCCGTTACAAGATCCGATCATGATTGTAAGACTATTCAACTTTTAGAAAAAACATATAGTGTATGTTAGTCAACAGTACCCATCATTATTTTAACTGTGGAAAGCTTTTTTTTTTTTTTTTTAAATACACAGCGGACGAGCCAATGCCTTTCTTAGAATCTACATTGGACCTTACAGATCAAGAAACAGGTATGCCCTAATCGCTATTACTGTCACCGTGTGTGTGTGTGTAGTTATAAAGTAAACAGATATACATAATAGTTGTAATGACATACGATAGATAGCATCATGTTTGGCTGTCAAACACAGTTTATTAACATCTGTGTTGTCTTACTCACATGGGTAAGGTAACGTATAACCCAGAGTCCACACAAGCACATTAATGTTATTTATGGTTGCAGTGCGACACCTACAGGCCATTGTTGATACCACGAATCAAGAATCAGGTAACCTATTCGCTATTATTTAAACATTGGTTATATATTTAGAAAACGATCATCCAAACATGTTGTTAACGTTAATATATGTATATTTACAGCCCGTTTTATACAATCACTGCTTGATATATCCGACGCTGCTCCTAACCGTGTGTATCAAGCAACTGAGGCCAAGACATCGCAAGTTAAAAACTCAAGCCGGAAGCGAAAACCCGATTTACCATCAAATTCCAAGCCATTTAAAAGGAGTAGCGAGCGGTGTGATGTGAATAAAGGTATGCTGTGACAAGTAATAAGTACAATGATGTATGTATGGGTAAATTATATGGTCTTACATATCATTCTGTTTTTTATGCAGTCCTAAGGCCAGCAGAAACGCCCAACACAAATGGCAGCAGTGATGTGACTCCATCAACCAGAACTATGTGTGGTGGCAATATTGGTAGGTACATTTTAAAGTTATGAGTTTGATTAGTCTTATGATTAAAGTTTTTTTTTTTTTTTTTTGTATTATTAATTAATTATTATTATTTTGCAATCAGTTTTTCAATGTATTAACATTATTATGTTTTGTTTAATTTATTTCAGTTATGACTACAGTTGTACCGACCTCAACCATCACCAACAGTGCTGAGCAGACTGCTAAAGAGATATGGACCGATTCCCAAGACGTCTGCTGGGTTAAAAATGAAATTGAACCGCTCGCTGTACCTGACAAACGCAGAGGACGAAAACAGGCCGTCATACAACCCAAGCCTACAGTTCTGCAACCCCAGACAGTCATCATACGGCCAGGTTTGGCCCCGTTTGGAACCGTCCCTGACCCATCGACTGCTAGAAGCTTGGCTCCGTTTGGATCCATCTCTGACTACACGGCCTCTAGTAGTTTGGCTTCGTTTGGCACCATCTCTGACTTCTCGGCCGCTGGACCTCCACCAATTGAGACTGACACACCGGTTCTGGATGGTGTACGCATCAATGACAGGTTGGTGCCAGATCTGTTAGATCGTCTTAGAAATGTTGAAGAACTAATCTACAAGCAATATGTCTTGCTAAACGAATATATTAGAAAAGCACCCAGATATGACTTGTCTGAAGTTGATTGGAATCGCCTATGCGAGGTATTGAATAATATCTCTGTGGATTGTAATTGTAGTGTTTGAGTTATGTGCTTGCTATAGTTTTATTTCCATTTTTTTTTTTTTTTTCTTTAATCTTATATGTTTATTTTGTGTTTAATCTGTTTGATCATGATGATGCTGAATAATACTTTTAATGCTTTTAAAAATTGTCATGACATAGCCAGTACTGGCATGGGCATTGTTTTTTTTTTTTTCTTTAAATAAATAAGTGAAAAAACTGAATACGGCATAGACATGTATACATCCAGCAAACGCATGAGAACTGACTACAACATTACCAATGATGTTAACACATTGAGTGAGGATCTAACACATTTCAATAGGGTGTTAAGATCACTAACTAACACAAATGTTACAGTTAATGACCTCACAACATCCAACAGTGAAGGTGTGGCCAGCCATACCATAGACCCGCGTATGTTAACACAGATAGGGGGTGGTAGCAACAGTGATGGTGTGTCCAATGTATATAATTTAAATACAGAGGCTGTAGAACGCTTGATTAGCGAAGGTGGTGTATTGGGTGATTACAGAGTGGTAGCAAGACCACACTTCAATGGTGTAGTGTTGAGTAGATCCCTAAATTTTAGGGGTGTAAGTGGCACAGACATAGGTGTATATATCACGCAGATATTTGACAAATTAAACAGCATAGTGGAGGTCTCTAGAACTCTTGCCGGTGAAAATGGAGTCGTGAACATCACATTGAAAGGCGATAGCCTTACTGACATTAATGCCATGCTTACCCCTGCAAATGGTTATGCTTTAGAATACTTTATGGACTGCATAGAGAGAGTTTTACAAAGCAATGAGATCATTTTAACAGACCAGAGTTTAGAGGTAATTGTGACCATAACACGAGCCCGTAATGGCGGTGTTCGCCGGAAATTACGGGACTTGGCCCACACAGAAGTCATAAGTAAAAACCGTATGCATCTGTATATACCTATGAATACTACAGACAAACTGTGTTTTGCTCAATGTGTAGCCAAATACATGCATCCACAGGCTACAACCAAAAGGTTACATGAAATAGCATTAGATATACAGAGACGTGCAGGCTATACAAGGCATCAGAAAATAGGCTTTAGGGATGTAACTAAGTTTGAAGAAACCTCGGATGTGAAAATTGTCGTCTTCTACAGATCAGTTGATGGCTACTTGTTACATTACCAAAACAGCGATGTTCCCCACGATAGAACAGTACACATGTATCTGCATGACGAACACTATCGTGGCATTTTAAATCTGCCAGGCTTTATGGGGGTGAGCTACGTATGCATGTATTGCTACAAAGGTTACACCAGTAGAACTGACCACTGTTGTAAATATGTATGTAACGTCTGTTTCGACAAGAATTGCTACAAGATTAAGGGGGCGGATGTGTATTGTGTCGATTGTAGGAGGTATTGTCATTCTGACATCTGCTTTGAAAAACACAAACAGCAAACCCATAGGTGCATTTCAGGAAAGCTAGTCGCCCCATGTGATGTAACAAAATATTGCAGAGATTGCAATAGGCGTTATACTGTGAGTATTACAAACCCCAAGCGACACATATGTACACCCATGAAATGTACCCACTGTAAGCATGAGTTGACCCCCGATGCCATACATAAATGCTACATACAGCCGCTCAAAAAACAAACACCAGCTAACAAGTACATTTTCTTTGACCTAGAAACACGTATTGAAAATGGAAAACACACAGCTAATTTTGCATGTGCCATTACCTGTCAGGGTTTTGAATTTACAGCTGAGGGATACGACTGTGTGGACAGGCTTTTAAAGCATTTTAGATCTTACAAGTACATTGGATACACGTGGTTGGCTCACAATGCTTCCGGGTTTGACAACCTACTGCTGATGGAGCATTTTGTTAAGATAGGGATGATGCCTAAAATAATAATGAAGGGGTGTCGGTTAACCTTCATGTATGACGAGCGTTTCCAACAGCGTTACATAGACAGCTACTCATTTATACCCATGCGATTGGCCAACATGACAGCTGCCTTTAATCTGACCACAAGTGAAAAGGGTTACTTCCCACACAGATTTAACACAAGGGCTAATAACAACTACATCGGTCAATACCCTGACAAGTATTATTATGGGTATGACAATATGTCTGAGAAAGACCGGCTAGCTTTCGACAGCTGGTACAACGACAACTCAACAGGGTTATTTAACTTTCAAGAACAACTATATGCATATGGGCGTAATGATGTTGTTTTACTACGCTCAGCTTGCCTCAGATATCGGCATGAGTTCATGGGGTGTACCGGTCTAGATCCGTTTATGCAGACTACGCTAGCATCCTGTTGTATGGCCGTTTACAAGACTAACTATCTGCCCAGAGACACACTTGCGCTAACACACAACAATGCTTACATTGACCAGCACAAGGCCTTTTCAAACATATCAATTGAATGGCTGGAATTTGTGAAGAGTCATAGAAATGTAGACATATTACATGCACTATCCGGTGGTGAAATGCTAATCGGTAAATATTATCTGGACGGTTACTATGAACAGGATGGTGTAAGAATAGCGCTCGAGTTCAACGGTTGCATGCACCATGGACATTCATGCCGCTATAATCCTAATAATGTTCACCCGTTGTCAAAACTACCATATAGCGTTCTAAGAAGCCGCTTTGATGACAAAGTGGCCATACTGACCAAAACGTATGGGCTCAGAGTTGAAGTTATGTGGGAATGTGATTGGAAGCGTGCCAAGCAACATGATGCTGCTGTTGTTGAGTTTATGAAGACATACATACACCCTGAACGATTGAAACCACGTGACAGTCTCTATGGTGGTAGAACGAATGCTTACAAGCTATACCACAAGGCTGAAGATGGTGAAAAAATCCGATATGTGGATTTTACCAGTCTGTACCCCTACTGTCAGGCTCGTAAAACATACCCCATAGGGCACCCACAGATCATATTGAAAGATTTTGGCCCACTTGAGAGTTACTATGGGTTAGTCAAGGCCACTGTCTACCCCCCGAGAGGTTTGTATCACCCTGTACTGCCATATCGAGCAGGCGGTAAATTGATGTTCCCATTGTGCAGGACATGCACTGAACAACAGATTCAGAACGCCCCATGCTCCCATGACGATGGGGAGCGAGCACTTTCAGGCTGCTGGGTTAGCATTGAACTGTTAAAAACGGTTGAGAAGGGTTACGTAGTTGGTACAATTGACGAGATATGGCATTTTTCAGAAACTTCAGATTGTCTTTTTGCAAACTATGTAAAGACTTTTCTCCAATTCAAACAGGAGGCCAGTGGATACCCTCCACATGTGACTTCAGATGCCGAGAAATTGGCATACATTGAGGATTATTTTGATAAGGAAGGTATCAGATTAAGATCAGATCAGATAAGAATCAATCATGCTCGCAGACATATCAACAAGTTACTTCTGAACTCTCTTTGGGGCAAGTTTTCGATGCGTGAGAACTTACCAAAGACAGAAATGATAAAAGACCCTGAACAATTTGCGAGATTCATATTTGGCGATGAATATGACGTTTGTCACTTTTCGTTTGTCTCAGACGACATGGCTTTGGTCCAGTGGCGGTTTGCTGATGGGTGTGGAGAGCAGCCCTCTGACATAAATGTGTTTGTTGGAGCGTTCACTACAGCCCACGCACGTCTAGAATTATTTGATGTCATGGATAAATTAGGCGAGCGAGTGTTATACAGTGATACAGACAGTCTAATATTTGTTTCCAAAGATGGTGACTGGGAACCACCACTAGGGGGTTATTTGGGGGATCTCACAGATGAATGCGACAGTGGTGATCACATTGTCGAGTTTTGTTCAGGGGGGCCTAAAACATACGGATACCGGACAGCCAAAGGGAAGACATGCATGAAAGCCAAAGGTATTACACTGAATGCCGAAAATTCAAAACTAATTAGGTTAGATACATTGATTGGTCTAGTCGATTATCACATGGCAGACCGAGACAGCACACACCACATTTTAGCACGCACCGACAACATTGTTCGCAATAAAAGCCAGCTCACTCTGAAAAACAGATCAGATGTTAAGCGTTTCAAAGTTGTATACAACAAACGTGTGCTACTCCCTGACTACACAACGATACCTTACGGATACTGATTGGAGGTATTTTATTTATTTTTAAATGGCTAATTTTAACAAGAGTTCAAGAGATGTCAATAGTTTTGATTTCAGACTTCAACATCCATTCTCATGCGTGATAAGTGGGCCATCAAACTCTGGAAAAACATACTTTGTAAAAATGTTGATTGCAAAGGCTAATAGTGCGATTAGTAACAAGATTGAGAATATTGTCTATATATATAACTGCTGGCAGCCTCTTTATGACGAGCTGTTGAAGATAAGAGACATTAAATTCATAGAAGGAATACCTAAGGCTTTAGATGACGATGCTCTACTACCTGTAACCAAAAACAATCTGATTATTTTTGATGATGTGATGAATGATGCAAGCAGCAATGCACAAGTTGAAAAGGTCTTCACGCAATATGTGCACCATCGTAATCTTAGTGCCATTTACCTGGTTCAGAATCTGTTTTTTCAGGGTAAATCTAGCAGAACGATAAGTCTAAACACCAATTATCTCATTCTTTTTAAAAACGCTAGGGATAATCAACAGGTATCTGTCTTGGCTAGACAAATGTACCCTGGTAATACAAAATATTTCATGGAGAGTTATAAAAATGCTACAGAGAAACCCCATGGGTATCTACTGCTTGATTATAAATCTAAAACACCAGATTCATTCCGTCTCAGAACAGATCTGCTTTCAGAGCATCCGGTTGTTTATGTCCCGAAAAAGAATTGATCCACAGCATGTCCGTGAGGGTCCGTAGCCACTTGACACTGTTGAAACGCATACTTAAGGCTAAACCGCCACAGAGACGCCTCATTTTACAAACAGCATCAGATGAGTTAATTCTAACCCTGTGTGAAGTGGCTTTGAACATTCTCCGAGGTACTATACCTCTGACAAAAGCACAATATAAAAAATTGGAAAAGAAGAAGACGGCAATCAAGTTTATAGCAGATAAGAAAATTGGTTTGCTCAAGAAAAGGCGCACAATTAATCAGCAAGGGGGTTTTATTCTACCACTACTGAGCGTGGCAATACCTTTCATAAGTAGTCTTATCGCTTCAAGAAGTGGTTAAAAAAAGGTGATGGAATACGCCGAAAAGTTATATTTAGTACCCCAGCGACAATTGGATAGCTTGAAGAATAATGAAACATCCATACCCCTTAGACAGGTTGTTGAAAACGAACTGGATACCTCTATAAACAATGTTTTGAGTAGAGCAGATTTGAATCAACATGAAAAGGCCAAACTGTATACGGGCTTATTGCAGCGATATTTGGCATTGGTTAAACAGGGTGCACTCGAAACCAACACTTTAACTTTGAGCATGCCCCAAGAAGCTGTAACTAATGACATTGTTACACCTCAAGCTACAGGCTCTGATGTGGGGGGTGACGGCATGGTTCAAGAAATTTTAAGAAATATACCAGAGAGAAGTAAAAAGAATGCCCACCATATATTAGAAAAAATGCTTATGGCTCAAGATACAGCAACGTGGCGTGAAACGGGTGAATTTGTTTTTAATGGATCAGTGGTACCTGGCACCCATATACTCGATTTGGTAAAAAGTGCCACAGCCCCACAGACGATACGACGGAGGCCTCAGGGGTGGCGTGAATTTCTGAGAGCTATAGCAAAATTAAACATACCGCTTTCGACAGTGCCAAATAAACAAGTTCAGCAGGCCGTTGATTCTTTGAAAAGACCTGTAAGCCCCAGTACATCTACCCCGGTCAGGGGTTCAGAATCAAGCAAGTTTTCTACACCTGGTATGGATACTTCGGGGTGGCAAGACTTTTAGATAGGCATCTGTGATTGTGTATTTTATTTTATTTGTTTATTTTACTGGGGTTTTGTATAATAAAGGATAAAGGTTTTTTTTTTTTTTTAATTTCTTTTGGACATGTATGTGTATGGGGTGTTATAGTGTGTATTTTGGTAAATCATCTGTATGGTGTGATAACATGTGTATATTGGTATATCATGTACATGGGTTGTTAAAAATGTATTTTAAAACTGTCAGTATAATATGTCAGTGTTTCAATAAATATACTTGTACACAGGTAATTGCCTTTGGTTGTTTTTATTTATTTAGGAACTTTGTCCCACACTGTACATACTGAACACAGTGTAACATTTTAGAATTACATTTACAGGGTAGTAATTTCTTCACAAATGATGAAACCATCTTATCATTTTTAATCAAGTCATCAGAATATTTTAACATTACATCTTTATAGTTTAAACCACACAGCATATGATAGAGAAAGAAAACACAATGTTCGCCACACGTGACACTCAAGTAATCTTGTACTTGTCTTTTTGAGAATTGTAGTCCTGAACAGTTGGTTCTTAAAAATGTATAGATAGCTGGTGGGAATATCTGACAAGTGGGACTGTTGCCAAAACTGTCAAAAAAACAACCGGTCCGTGTGTGCGTTATGTATACAGCTAGCCAGTGCTCACCAGCCATGTCCGAACTATGGGTGTTGATTATTACAGACACTGGTGTGTTTTGCAGAGTCTCCTGGGGTAGTTGATCACAGGCTAACACACCTAGGAAATGGGTGTTTTGGGAAATTGTATCCATAATCCTAGATAGCTGAATTGTATTCATAGCCTTAGTAATAATCTATTAGCACCTGTCTTCGGTTTGATACCTCGATAATGCTGTCATAGATAGCATAGACTACTAGATTTATAGTGTTTGGTAAAGCTTGTCTGAAACGGGCTTCTAACCTTATGTTACCATTCTTAATTAATGACAAATGCTGACTACACTCCTCATCAGGTGCGAGATTGAAGGCGTATAGCGTATAACCATTTAAAAAATCTTCACGGTCGACCAGCATGGCTCTATTTTTTAGATGCCTGCCTGAGGCTAAGGCTAGTTGATAAAACTCGCGCACAGCACACCCCTGTAAATATTGTGGTTGAAGGGGTTTTGAAGGGAATTGCTGACCGTCCATATAAAGAGCCAAATACTCTAAATCGTAATGTTTGAAGGCGAATGGATTCTTATCATAGGTCCCTGTAAAAGCATCATTATCCACCATACCTATAACGATAGATTTAGGTAGTGTTCCTAGAAACAGATTTTCTTGATTGGCCACCCGCGTGCCGGTAGGTATTGAGATGTTTTTAAGACACACTCTGTCAATGGGGTATTTGGCCGTCGCAGATAGTAATGCTTGTGCATGCCCCAGTCTCACAGCAGGGGATACGGCAGATTTTTTAACAAACAGGGATGCCGAAAGCAAACTGATTTTATATGCAAGATTATCTGCATTGCTGCGCATTAGGCAAAATTCATCCTTGGCCCTTGTCAATCTGATTCTGATGTCCATATTATTTAACATCAGTTTTTCTTGGAAAAATATGTCACTATGGAGGGGTGCCAACAATTCCACAACATTACTGGCATTTGAGAATGAGCCTCTCTTGGTGAGTCCACGGTTAGCCCCAGCTGGATCTCCCACGTCCATATGGCCGGCGGTATCTTTGTAAAATAACCCTGCAGAGAAAAGTGTCTCCAGAGTCTGGCGGTCGTAATTCATTAAACATTCTATGATACATCGATATGGATAGGTGTTTGATCCCTGTGAAATCAAACGGTCCCCCAGTGAGACGTCCACCTGTGAGAAAATTGTAGCCCCAGGGTAGTTCACCAACCCCACTGTAGCTCCATCGGCTATATCAGTACCGTCGGGCCTTGTAATTTTGATCTTGGTGAATAATAGTGTGTTATTCAAATCGATATAATCCTCTCCATTCCCTGCGATAAAAAACTCCAAAGGTGTTGTATCCGTTAAGGCTGAGATAGGGGCTATTTCCACATATGTACTTTTCTCAATAACTGTTTGCGTCATTGGGACTGTAAAAAGGTCAAGCTCTGATTTAAGGCATTCTTCTGACAGGCCATGTATTAGCGCCATAATCAGAATATGTTTTTACACCTCTTTTTGGAGCCCCCACTTTTACGGTGTTTACTCGCTGACTTCCTTTTCCTCACTGATTGCTTCTTAGTTTGGCCCTTATTTTTATTTGTTGACATGACACGTCTCACTCCTGGGGGTCTTTGCATACTGTTACGGCTCATTACCAGCATGCCTGAGCCGCTCTGTGTACTGTCCCTTTGATTGTCCTTACGGTGGCTCATGACATTGGTGATAACATCACTGACAATATTTTTAGCGGCCGCTTTTAGATGAGGTTTTGCAATGCCGATCCCCCTTCTCAATAGCGGCATAGCCATTCGGAAAAGACCTCTGAATAATCCTCCGAGACCTGCGCCATACATAGATGGCAACCCTGCATAGCCAGGCAAAGACCCTCCCGCCTGGTTCTTGTAATAGTTGACATATCTATGAGGATCCGCGGCAGGGTTGAAAGGTAACATTATTCTAAAAACTATGTGTTTCTTTCAACGGCCTGAAATGAAGTTTCACAATGACTTTACCGTACTTGAAAAGTACGTTATAATTCTGATCCGTCTTGACCTCGATCTCTATATCACTGATATCGCTCTTAGAGACACGGACGTAGTGTGGCTTGTCGTACTTTATAGTAATGATCTCTCTGTTCTTACCGTTTATTTGTACACATCGCAGTAGTGGTACAAAATGATCCCCCACTACTTGATAATCTATTATATCTGTATATACAAATAGTGTGTATTCGCCACCATGTAAATCAGCCACATATCTAGCAAATTTTCTTCCCTTGTTAGGTATGTTTGGATCAAAAGCTACCCCCCTATCGTACCCCAAAATTCGAGCAAGTTTGCCGTAGCATGTAAGAGTCATGTTATCTTTTGCATCAATATAGGTTTTGTTTATGACATCGTCGTATCCAAGTGTGACCCCGTATCCAGTTGTGTGTTTGTTGATCTCCTCGATTATATCCGTGAGTTTTGTGTAATAGCCCACCCGCAGTTTGATACCAGTTGACTCATTGATACTTTTGTCAGTAAGTATGATGGTCGCATGCTCATAGCTGAATGCCTCCCAAGTATGAGGATATATAATCTCACATAACGCCACTTGCCAAGCTCCTCTCAACATTAATGGTTTAGCAAGTTTAGTTCGATAGCTGGATATCTCATTCTTGCTGTAAACACTACGCGATACGTTACAGGGCAGGGTCACGTAAAAGCCGGCGTCGTCCATGTTGTTGCTGTCTCAATGAGTTAAAATGTCCAGGGCATCGTCTTTAAAAAAGGTTAAATGCTGATCACGTCTTTCTCAGCGACCCAGCTGTTGAATTTTGAAGGCCAACCAAGCCATTTGACTAAGACCATGCGTCTTCCGCCCACTTTTTTTCTTTCTAAAACCTTCTCCATTTTAAATGGTTTATCGCTATCAATTTGTATTTTTTGCAATTCTGATTCATAAAATGACCCATCTAATGTATCGCCATCATAGTCTTTTAATTTGTATACCGGTGGTGTTCGAGGTACACATTCTGCTATGGTGAAAAATTCCTGGGTAAATGTTTGTTCATACCCCTTGGTGAACACTCCTCTGACCTTTGATACTCTGACGACATCCCGTGTTTTGAATTTGAACACAGTTTTGTCATTTCCGTCCTTTAGACCATACAATGTTTTAAACACTGTATTTTCGTTCTCTCTGGTCACCTCTGTAGGCGTCATCTTAATGCTACGATGATAGCTATTGTTATACGATGTAAGCAATGCTTGTATGGTATCAACATAGCGTTTAGAATTGACAGCCGTTAAATATCTCCACATTCTGCTTTTAAAAGTTCTGTTGAAACGCTCAACCACACTAGCTTTTAATTCGCTCCCTGTGGCGAAGTGATGAATGTCATGTTTACTCAACACCTTCTGAACGTGTTTATTGAAGAACTCTGTGCCGCGGTCTGTTTGGATTTTCCGAGGCACCCGCCCCTCTTTTAAAATGGACTCAAATGCTCTGGCCACCTCAGGTCCTGTTTTAGTTTTTAATACACGTATCCACGCATATTTGCTAAAAACATCGATGCACATTAGCATAAATTTGATGTTATCATTCTCCTTTGAGTAAATGGACATGTCCACCAGATCTGCTTGAAATTGTTTGTCCACGCCGTATACCACGACCCTGTTTCTCTTGTAATTCATACGTGCTGGTTTGTGCAATGTATATGGTTCTTCGCCAGCCAGCCATTCTGACACTTGTTTATCTGTCAGTCTTACCCCCTGGTCTTTCAATACAGCATCTTTTAAGCGGGTTTTGCCACCAAAAGACCCCTGGTTGGAGGGGTCATAGTATACAGCTTTTAGAAGATCTGCCATGCTGAACGTCTTACAAATAATGACTCATTTTCATATGATATCACCACTTTTTATTGACATCCAAAAGTTATGACGGTCTAACCATCCAGATAGTTTAACAATTCTACACAGGTATCAAGCCTCCTCTCAACTAACATATCTACCAATGTATCTATTACCACGCACACATCCACAGTTTTATTTCCACCGAGATTCATGGTACATATATCAGACATATATGTACATAAAACAATAAGATGCCCCACCTTAAAACAGCCCTGTTCATATGGCACAGCGTGCTCTAGAATTAAACGTAATGTAATATGCCACGGTTTGGCTAAATTAGTACCCTTTTGCAAAATATCAGACCACTCTGTAGACATTGACCTGGCCAACCCCATTTGCTTTTTGAGTGAAATGAATCGTCGTTTAGACCCTATGAAGTTTTTGGTAACATGTCTTGAATCATGTATTATTGTATTACATAGCAATGTAGAAAGTTCAAATTTCACACGTCTCTTGATAGTTTTCTTTGACAGTATGTAGTGGCCTAGATAGTTCCCCATCTTGTAGAACGCTTCAGCGATGATGTTGCGTGACACACCAGACGGTGGCTGCTGCTTCAATGATGGTCTCAGGTTATACATATTCACCAACATTCACCCATTGCTGCTGAAATGTGTGATGCAGTTTCCCTATCGAGGAAGTCGTATGGATTGTTAATGTAGTCATCGTCTACTGCATCTTGGTCCAACAGCCAAAGCACCACATCCACTGATCCTAACATTCTTAGTGGGTTGGGTGTGACCCCCTTTGATAAACATAAATGCCCTAGTACATTCAACATACCCTTCTGGTACAGTCTGTTTTTAACAGCCACACGGTTCATGTGGTAAAAGTCGCATGGTTTTTCAAAAAGACAATCATGTTGACGCTGACTAGGATGGTTTGTCACACATCCATTACATGTCGCCCTCAACATATCATAGATTACATCATTTAACATGACGTGTACACAGTCCTTGATGATATGGGGTTCTAGTGTGGTCTCTGCGGTTGTAATTGTAGATATCATATCTACCACATCTGTGTTGGTTCCCCTGTCTGTGGTGTCCAGGGTGCTGCTGCCGGTGGTATTGCAGCGCGGGTCCATCTTGATGGGGGTGGATTCAGGGCTTGTAGAGGTCGTATTGTCGCTGTCTGTATCGGTGGTGATGTTCATAGGTGGGGCTGTGTGTCCCTCTGTAAGATCCATGGCAATAGTTCACGACCATACAGGTGCCCCCTCCTTTTCAATGCTTTGGAAAAAAAAAAAAAAAAAAAAAAGGAAACAGAGGGTGTGGCATCCATGTACACTATCGGATAAGCCTGTTAGTTTAAAATAGTCTTACTTTAATAGCTTTGCAGCGTTCTTCAAACTGACCCAGCTTGAATAATACATCAATCTTCTTTAAAACCTGGTCACCATCCTGGTTTGTTACACCGAGGTCTTTCCAAACGTTGGTCTTGGACTTTTTCCATTCTTCAGCATTACATGAGATATGTTTCATTTCATCTGTAAAGCAGGTACCGGGGGTATCCATTGTATATAGTTTTACACTATATTCATCTTCTTCTTTGTCGAATATGTATCCACCTATACGACCATCAGCCAGAGGCCATTCATATCTTAGCGGCGGTGAAATCCCCCTAGGACAGCCCAACATACCCCCTCGTTTGGCTTTTCTGGGTGCGTATGTTATTTCAAAGTCTACGCCTTCAACCATAGCTGGGGTGCTATTGGTAGTATCACTAGTTGTTGAAGCCATTATTCAAAAACTTAGACTGTAACTTCACATACTACACATCTCTTATACTTGGGCAAAACAAACATCCTGACCTGTGGGGGCCTGATATGAGGTGGTGTGAAAGTTTTATGTTTAATCACATGGCTTGTGAGTGGCCTCGTCCTAGCGTTTCTAGTTATAACACCCACTGATCAGATAGAGTTACCTGGCTGTGTGAACATAGCACCTGGCTGCATAATACGTAACCGTTTAACCACGTGTTTTAACAAGCACACTGCCCAAAACTTAACTATGCTTAGGGACATGCCTACAATAACACCTTGGTGCCTAATATAAAGTTATACTAATACACATCAAATATCATTAGACATCATACAGTTTAGTATAATGACAACTTAATAATCATTGGTATCAATACATGTCTGGGTTCTCAACACACTACACCAGTCATCAGATATCATTAACTATCATATAGTTTAATTTAATGACAACTTGCCCCACAATTATAAGAGTCTATCAGGTTATCATTTTCTTTAATTTTAATTTTTTTATATTTCATTTTTTAAATTAATAAATTTTTAATTTTTAATTTTTTATATTAATTTATTTTTATTCAATTATTTATTACTTTTTAATTAATCAGGATTTTGTCACCACTATTTTAATCCATCACAATCGATTAAAAGTTGACAGTAAGTGAATGGTAAATACTACTAAAGGTGCTTTACAAATTAAGTTTATCATTATTATTATTATTATTATTATTATAGCTCATACACCACTTGTGGAGTGACTGACAGAGCCATGTGTAATTTTTTTTTTTAATTGTTATTCCTTTGATATAAAAAACATAGAGGAAATAGCAATGTAAAAATCACACTTTTGAAAAGGCACAAGAGATGTCAAGCTACAGTGCATCAGTAAAACATCACATGAGTTTCCCTAGGAGAGGTATCTGGGGCTTTATAGTGGAACTGAGCAGATATTCTTTGCAGCATTAAGAGATGGCCTACTTGAAACACCTTCTCAAGCTAGGTGAGCAGAGCAAAATCAAACTAGAATGCGTTTCGTGAACGAACTGCGAGAGTGTAGTTGCTCTGTGACAGAGAGAACAAGTGCCTATGAATTAACATGTATTTACATCTACTCAATCAGTGTAGTGGGGCCTTCTTCCAATATATTTTAGCAAGCAACCAAGCTCAACCATTATATTTTGGCTCCACTGACGTTTAGACATATGAGGGTATCTCAGAGTTTCGTTATACTGACTTACTGAGCTAAGTGAATTGTTGAAATTGCTATCTTGGTAAAAGGAAACATCTCTGCAACAATATTAGAATGAATGCGGTTACATAGCCAGCTTTACTTAAAGTTTATTGTAAGATAGGCCTATATGTTAGACTTAATGCAGTTAGAGTTAGTCTGTGTAGTATCAAACGTAAGCAACACTTTTACTGTATAGATAGAGAGCACGTGTATCACATTGGTTTATAGTCTGTCAAATTAGTTCTAGTTATTGGTGTTCGTTGCCATACAAAGTTAGTCTTCTCTTATAAGCCTAGGTAGTACATCTGATTAGAGCTAGCAACCATGAATTGCAGATTAAGGGGTCCCCTATCTCAGTGTTCATTTTGGCAGCTATTTTTAGATTCAGTCTTAAGACAAAAATGCATATTAGTTTTAGTCACATTTAGTCATAGTTATCCTTCTTAGTTTCAGTCTAGTTTTCGAAAACTCATTACAATTTAGTCTAGTTTTAGGCACATTTAAAATTCCATATTATAGCCACATTAAACTCATTCCCTTCCCTTCTCAGGCCCAGGGACCTCCTGTGTTGTGTCAACTGCATAGTAGTCTAGCTTGCAGTACTTACATTGTGGATGCAATTAGTCTCCAAGATACAGATCTCATGCCTACAGCTGAATTCGAATTTGTTTGTAATAAATAATCGAATGTGATGATGAAGTACGGTACGCAGCGTCTTAACTGAAGCTCAACTCAACTATTACAGCAGCTAGCTTGCCGCTAACGCTAACTGAAAACACATCGGAACACAGTGGCTAGCTAGGTAGCTAGCTGCTAATAAGTAACATATATAAGTAACACATCAGCAGTAATGAATCAAGTGTACTGTTATTAAATGTACTACTAAATGTACTACTAACATGCCATTCTTAAATTAAAGCCAGTGACATGATGGTTAACGATTAACGAGTTAACGATGGATACCGACAATTAGCATACCTAGCTAGGTAGCATTACCATTGGATTTCAATGGCAGTTATGCTAGCTCTGGCTATCCAGTCAAAGGAGCCTTGTTTCTGGACACGTATCACTTGACGAGCAAGGGCAATACAGTCATCTGGAAAGTTTAAAATGATACTAAACGAAGGGAAATCTACTGTATGGAGAATTTTCTGCTCAGTAGACAATGCAGATTCTAATTAGGCTGGTGGATATGTCCAATGTAAGAAGTGTGAAGTTTTAATGAAATATGATTGATGCAACTGTCGTTCTCCATAACAACTTGGATTAACCTGGATGGCTGGATGAAGTTTCAGACCGAACGTCAAAGATCTTCAATGGTAAGACTTGTCGGTTGTGCCTCTGTTGGTGTCTCGTAAAACGTGAATTTTATTAAAGCATAGCGTGTGTATTGTGTAGCTATTTCATTCCGAGATTGCAGGGGAGTGAAATGCTCCGCTCTGCTGCTGGTATACAGACAGCCGGAAAGGTTAACAAACGGAATGAAATAGCTACACATTACACACGCTATGCCTTAATAAAACCCACGTTACTCACATACTGGTTAACACTGTTAGAGCGGGTGTATAAACTGTACCTGAAACTGTTGCCACTACATTCGTTTTAATATTTTGCACTCTCTATCTAACCACTTCTGGCATTTAAGACAGCTTCTCCTATGTCAACTGATCTAATGTCAGTTGGCTAGAGTGCGTGACGTCACAATGGCTCAACCTTCCCCATGTTAGTCAATGAGAGAAAAAGGGGATGAAAAAGAGGGATAAAAAAGGAGTGGCAAAGAGTATCGCCACGAAAAGTCATAGCAGCTTGCACCGGATCGGGCCGGACGTTTTGGTGTTTGAATGGCGTCTCTAGCTCAATCGGGCGAGGAGTAGTTAGCTGCAAGAAAAACGTACGGAATAAATAAAGAAAACTTGACGATAACAATACTGTGCTTCCCTTCGGGCAAGCACACTAATTAGGCTACACCTCTACGAAAAGCAAATGATTCAGGTCAATAATGTCATAGTTCAAGATGTTTCTTGTTTCCACAGCTTGGTTTAAGAAGTATATTTGCATGCTGTGATAAACGGTCTCATTCTTAACTTTAAAAGGCATGTCTCAGTTATTGCATCTCACCTGTGCTACAATCAGATATATGATCAGAATGAGAAGTTGATCAAGTACATGAAAAAAGAATCCACACCAAGCTCAGTGGAAGAGGGAGAAAAAGTCAGTCACTTTTCCATCTTCAGTAGCCTCCATCTTGGCGTCCATGCAAAATGGTGGTGGAATGAACACATTGGGGTCCTCCACACCAAGGACGTTGTCGTAGTAGCTGTGGAAAAGAAGATGCAGACAAATGAAGGATTAGTGTATAAAGACATTTGAGATGCTGTAGAACGCTCACTGTGGGTTGAAATTGGGACCTCTGTTACACAGCTAGACAAATGGTCAGTGTGCTGAAGATGCTGTCTGCACTCAAAAAAATGAAAACTGGGTATTGTTTGCTAGAAATAAAAGAACCATGGTGTAAGAAATAAAACAGATTAATTACAGAGATGTAGATAGTTGTTTTAAGTTTATCCAAATTAAATATCAGGGAATTTGGAGGAGTTTAATTCATTTCTATTGAATAAACACATATCAAATGAGTTGAAGCAATTAAACTTCTCGCGCATGCTCACTTAACATTAACGCACACATTTTCGGTGACATCGTCATCAGTCAAAGCCAATCGGAAGCTCTCTTTGCCAGCCGCCAAAAAGAAGAAGAAGCACTGTCTGGTCATGCCGCAAAGACGTTGGAAAACTGAGATGAAAGTACGTTGAGAACTTGAAGTGAAAAACGAAACTAGCTGGTGAGTAACATACATCTTTTGTCATCCGTGAGTAGAATACGTGGCTGGTGCAGCTAGTAGATCTAATTTTGTTCGAAACTATCGAAAGTTCGACCAGTGAGTATATTTGAATGATAAGTATTTCGTGTGATTTAGTAGTCACATGTGCAGGTGGCTAACCGTGACCACTCTGCTAAAACGAAGTTCTGCCCTGTCTATGGTTCTGCCTGTATTTGTTTTAGGGCTATAACCCCCAAAAGGTTAATTTAACAGATGATTTTGTGTCGGTGATATTACATGTTCAGTTGGGTTAATCAGGCATGCCTGGTAGTGTTGTCAGCATGCCCTCTCGATAGCAACGAGATCAAGCGGAGAAAACACTTTAGCTAATTGACTTTAGCCTATACCTACGGCTTGCAGGGGCACCCATTAGCCTAGAAAGTAGTCTGTATTTCGCGCCATACAGTTCTAGTTAGCTACATACAGTAACAAAGACGTGCAGTTAATTTCTGGATTAGAAACTTTTTAGAAATCCTGAAAATACTTTTTTCAATGTGTATGATGCGTTCTCAACTTTAAAACATTGTGCTCTCTGTGCAGTAACTTAATTTCCATTAAGTCATGATTCACATGACAGGATAGGCTCTGCCAGAGAATGCTGACTTTCCCTCCATTGACTAAGTAGGCCTACTGGGGATATTTTGAAATACAGTATGCGCGTGTGTATTGAGGCCCTGTGTTGAACTCAAAGGAGAAGCAAAGGCACTGCTTATTGTGAGTGAGGGGAGGTGAACAGCATTAGATTCATCTTTTTTTATCCATAATATTTTGCCTTTGAGCAAAATAACTCCTCTTTCTCACTCTGCATTTATACTAGTTACATTATCGCATAACCTATTGACATTCATTGTTCATTTGTGTCCCACTCCCTACCCCTTTCAGATTTTACCAGTGTTGCCTAAACAGCAAAACCATGCCTGGCATTCTGTCCACTCCTCATGTGGTAAATTGAGTTTGTCAATGTTGTTTTGTTTCGTTTTGAATTATGGTTTTGGAGATTGTTTTGACAACTGTATTTTGGTAACAAAGCATGCAAAGTTGTCAGCTTAGCCTGAAGCACAGGATGTGTGGATGAACTGTGCTTATAAACTGTTGTTGTGCTTCTTTTTTTTTTTTTTTTTTTTAGATTTTCTTTTAAGCATTCGTATGTGGCACTGTAAGGAATGCGGCGCACTACAGTCTAGCAGGTACAAATTGCGCACAAAGCTCCAAAGTGTTGGGTGTTCTGAAGTAAGCATAAATTCTATGAAGAACAAACGCCAAGGCCAGGATCATGCTGCGTCAAACATTAAGAAACCCAGAAAAGCTGAGGTTAATTTCTGTCCTCAACATCCAAAAGGAGAATCATCTGACAGTTTAGAGATGGAACGAATTGCGCTTTTGACAGAGATCAAAAAACGAAACAATGACAAAGTAATCAGAGAGAAGATGGAGAGAACTTTTTCATACAGAAGGCAGGAAGTAGTCCAGGAGAAGCCAATGGTGGCAGAGTTTAACCCATTTAGGCCTAAAGCGCCTGGAAAAAATGCCATGGGAATTTGAATTTGTATTTACAAATATTTACAATATTTACATACACCTTCTCAAAAGTAAACAAAATATGTAAAAGTGCAGGATCAGCACAAAACAGTAGAAAAACATGTAATAAGCTATATGACAAAGTATATAACAAAGTGAAATAAAGTATATAACTATATAATTATAAATATATAATTCTTATAGGGAAAGTTTTAACTTTTGAGTTGTTTACTTGTTTTATTATGAGCAGAAGGGAATACGATTAACATCTATTTTGTTGTCCGTGTAGTTTTTACATACCAGGGATATTTAATGCTCATTTGGACACTATGGATGGAGAATGGACCTGACAGTGTCAACCTCTGAGTTGTTTACTTGTTGTATTATGAGCAGAAGGGAATAAGATTTTGATCAACAATTATAACTATTTTGTTGTCCATGTAGTTTTTACATACCAGTGATATTTTTATGCTCATTTGGATACTATCACTGAGATACAGATGAACTAGTTTAGTGTCAAATATTCCATTAAAAGGGAAAAAACAGGAATAATTCAAATAAAAAACAAAACAAATTTCAAGTACATCTTATTTATCAACTGATAAATACTGTATGCTGGGCTGAAATGGAAGGCAACCAAAGCATTCACTATAATAAAGTCAAACGAGGATTCAGTAGCATTAACTGATTATAAACAACATTCTATAGGGACTGATTATTGTTTTGAAATACTAGAATATATAGTAATGCAAAGAATAGCGTGTTGTCGATATAATTCGCTCGTTCACACTTGCTCACTGGAGAAAGTTTTAACAACATAGCAAGCTAGCTTAGTGTTAATATAGCCCTCTATGATACCATATTCCCTTTCATTTACCTCGAGTAAACCTACATTTAAGCAAGTAACAATCGTTAACAACTACAGATAACCATATTCTGTAACTACCAGTACTCACAACTCACTCCTTGCCTAATTTACTTTGAGCTATAATCCTGGCTGTCGCGGAGGAGACGTTACTTAGCAAAGCGAGAAAGCCAACGATTTTTTTTTTAAACTACTAATGGCAAAACATTTGAGGCACTATCACATGTCTATTCTGATGCATTTCATTGGCCCAGAGGCCGACACTTTGGGCAAAAAAACCCCTTATACAGAAAAAACGACACAAACGCTTTCCCGGCCTTAAAGGTAGAATGACGCAACAGCGCTCCCGGCTTTAATGGTAGAACAGCGGTAATGCTTTCCCGGCTTAAATGGGTTAAAACAAGATGGCCAGCTCTCTTTACTGTCAGTGAAGTATGTTGTATTTTAATTTTTCCTACAGAACAGTTTACAGGAAATGTTTTGGGATTTGAATACTCAGTTTGGTTCTTTTTGTTTCCTTTTTCTCTTTTACAGATCAATAATGAGTTTGCTCGTATCACAACAGTCCCACTGGAATTCAAATTTCTCAACATGGTAGACAAGTACTCAGACAGCTTGATGAAGATGTTCCGCAGCAAAGGGGGAGTCCCCGGCCAAGCCATTAGAACCATCATGCGACCCATTTCACAGGTTGTCAGTCAGTCGCATCGTATTGAATTTATTTAGTTAGTTAGTTTTGTGCATACATTTTTTGTTATGCTAATGTTAAAATGTATCTATTGGTTGTTCTGTCCCTGTGCTTCCAACAGAACAACAGCATTGATGTCGGAAGGGAGTGCATCCTCAAAGCACTGTGTGTCTACTTGAATGAGGACCCAAAACAGCTAGTCAAGGAATACCTTGTAAGCATCTGTTTGCTTTTTGACATTTGCTCACACACACAGTTCACTTTCTCTCACACATACAAAAGTGAACACCCAACACATATTTGCAAATATTCTATCTTTTCATGGGATACAGCTTTACAAATGAGACTTTGATGCAACTTCACGGAGTCATTGGATGGACTGGCCAAGTACTATACCCATTTGAGCACATGGGGGCATCCTTAAGAGGATGGTAGAGGAGCAAAATGTACACATTCTGACATTCACCAGCTCTGTGATGTCATTATGAAGGAGTGCGCGAGGAGTCAAGTAGAAACCTGTGCAGCTCTGGTGAATTTCATAGCCCATAGAAGTTAAGGCAGTGCATAATAATGGTGCTCACACTAAATATTGACAGTTTGGGCACAATTAGGACATGTTCGCTGTGGGGTGCTCTTTTATTGCTAGCTGTTTAGATGTCAATGGCTGTTTGTTGAGCTATTTTCAGAGGACACTATATCTATACTGCTATACAATCTGTGCAGTGACTAAGTTGTATCAAAGTTTCATTTCTATAGTGTTGTCCAATGAAAAGATATAGTTGAAAAAAATGTGAGGGGTGTACTCACTATGTGTTTTACACACAACTTAGCACAGGTTAACACAACACATACACGCATTTACCTTAGCTAACACTTGCCTTGGCTTATATTCGAACACTTTAATGTTTTCTGTAACGTCACTTCCATTGTTTTCACAGAAACATAGACCTGAACTGATGCGGATGACTGTTAATGCAAATAAGACTGAAACATCAACATGTACATCAGATATTGTTGAAAATAAATTTAGACTATGGTGGTGCATATTACACTATGATGGGCTGCTGTAGTCTAGGCAATGAGTGGGAAACATTGTAGTTCTATAAATAAGTAATAGTTTGTATTGGTGTTTCATAGGACTGTGATGGCTTGACTGCAGAAACAGAAATGGAACAGACAGTTATGGGGATCTACGTCGTTCGCCATGAAGGACATGAACCATCAGATGAGCCGGAGGACATCGGGGTCATCATTGAAGGAGTTGAAGCCATCAGCTCTGTGAGGAGTGTGGCTGTGGCAGTGGCAATGTTATTTGGGTTAATATATGCACTGAACCTCTCATACCCTAGTGGATTTAAAAGTACATTTGAGGTTATACAAAAAGTGTTCTTCAACTTGGATGGTCAGAGGCTATCACCAAAGGTACAAGCCCTGAAAAACAAATTGTTTGAGTAGGTGACCATTGATCCGTGAACATCTTAGTCAGTGTTCATCTTTTGATTATTTTTGACGCACGCACACACACTCACTCACACACAAACTCACACACACGTATACAAACACACACACACACACACACACACACACGCACGCACACGCATGCACACGCACGCACAGACACACACACACACACACACACACACTCACTCACACACAAACTCACACACAAACAGGGTCCACTCTCACACACATACGAGCTGTTGCATTACCAGAGGGCGGCTGGACCGGGCGGCTGCACTGGGAACCGGTCTACAGCTGCACCTCTGCCCCCATACACACACACATACGAACACACACACACACATACGAACACACACACACACATACGAACACACACACACACGCATACGAACGCACACACGCACGCACACGCATGCACACGCACGCACAGACACACACACACACACACTCACTCCAACACAAACTCTCACACAAACAGTGTCCACTCTCACACACATACGAGCTGTTGCATTACCAGAGGGCGGCCAGCTTTGTTCACCCGCTGCTCACACTTGCTACACAGGGCACCCCTCAGGACACTTCTTCCATTCATCACACAACCTTAGGAGTGATTCCACCCCCCTACACACACACACACAGGAACTAATAGTAGCCTGCAAGTTCTTTGTTTTCATGCTTTGCAGTGACTTGTATCTTGTTCGTACTTAAAACGGCAAATGTGTTTGCTTTTTGAAAGCCATTGTCAGGGCCCATTTTGTTTTTGTATGAGGTCTTACCATTTTATTTTCTGATGTGCACACTGGGAACCGGTCTACAGCTGCACCTCTGCCCCCATACACGCACACATACGAACACACACACACACACACACATATACGAACACACACACGCATGCACACGCACGCACAGACACACACACACACACTCACGCCAACACAAACTCACACACAAACAGTGTCCACTCTCACACACATACGAGCTGTTGCATTACCAGAGGGCGGCCAGCTTTGTTCACCCGCTGCTCACACTTGCTAATATATTACACAGGGCACCCCTCAGGACACTTCTTCCATTCATCACACAACCTTAGGAGGGATTCCACCCCCCTACACACACACACACACACAGGAACTAATAGTATTCTGCAAGTTCTTTGTTTTCATGCTTTGCAGTGAAACTTGTATCTTGTTCGTACTTAAAACGGCAAATGTGTTTGCTTTTTGAAAGCCATTGTCAGGGCCCATTTTGTTTTTGTATGAGGTCTTACCATTTTATTTTCTGATGTGCACACTGGGAACACAGAAAATGCGCCTTTTAAATCTTTAAAAAAAATTAGGGTAGTGTGCCTCTCTTAAACGTAAAAAATGTTTCTAATTTCTTTATCAGGGTGTACTTACGAAACATTTTGTCATGAAAAGCTGTACAAATTTCTTAATTTGATATTTTTCGTTGTACTCTGACACCCAGTGACACCCAGTGCTCTTTGGTCTTACAGTTTTATTTTCTGTGTTAAAAGGCTAAAATAAAAACTGAAAAGAGATAATTCAGTAATAACTGTGTTCTGAGTAATAACTGTGTTCTGATATGGGGAAATAAGTGTCAACTTTCTTAGGGGGTCTCCAACCTTTTTTTTCCCTCTTACAGCTTTAACAAAATCAACATTGACACTTTTACATCAGTGTAACTGATAGTCCCTAAGATAAATGTTACATCCTTTGTCAGTTTACACTTACAGAGCAGTGAAAAAAACACTTCTGATATGAAGTAATTTCAATTTGTGCCTATTTTAATTTTTCATAGTTATAACCAAATCTGGTGTGCAAAATGTGTGAACGTCATATTCTTGGGGCAAACATTTGTGTTCCCAAATCCCATTTATCTGCCTTAGGTTCAAATGGCATGATTCAAATGTGTGGAAATAGGTGTCATAGTTTATGTAAGTCTGAATCACATACTTGAAATCAATTGATTCAACAAGACTTTGTAGTTTTTAAGTAAACTACTCATAATACTTTAAATGAAAATGTTTACTCATTGGTTGAACATAAATTTTACTTTAATAGGCGTCGTACTTTATGTAAGTCTGAATAACATACTTGAAATCAATTGATTCAACAAGACTTGGTAGTTTTTAAGTAAACTACTCCTAATACTTTAAATAAAGATAATGTTTTCTCATTGGTTGAACATAAATTCTACTCTTTGGTCCTATTTACCTGCCTTAAGGTCAAATGGCATGATTCAAATGTGTGGAAATAGGTGTCATAGTTTATTTAAGTTACCCCAACAAATCATTTTTTTGAGTGTGCGATTCTGGCGAAAGGTTTTTGATATTTGAGCCCTGTCTTGATCAGGAAACAACATGTTGATTGGATAGAATTGTGTATGTCTTGGTCCTTTGCTTTTGTTTGTTTCCCAGGACTGTGTATGAACACCAGAGATTGCTTGAGTGCACACGCAAAATGGACAGTTAAAGGGCAGTGTGTTGGATGTAGATTAGATTGGATTAGAATTGCAGACTGCACCTTTAACAAATGTAGAAAACAACCTCTGATTTTCACTGACCTCAAACTGACCCATCCCATGTTCTTGTACTTGAAAAGAGCAGAGACGGGAAGGCAACCAAGCTCAGTGAGGGACACCATGTTGTCTAGAGAGAAAAGAGAGAAAATTAGAAACGAGGGGAAAAGGGAGCCTCTCTTCAGTGTCGCTTGAGGAAATAATGTTTTTTATTTGAAAATGTGTTCCTTTTTTCTTACTTTCATTTGTGCTGTAGCCTGACTACAGTTCTGGTTTGGTACAGAAAGACAGTCACTATATTTAAAACACAGAGGTCGTGTTTACACTGCATGGTATTTAAAACACAGAGGTCGTGTTTACACTGCATGGTATTTAAAACACAGAGGTCGTGTTTACACTGCATGGTATTTAAAACACAGAGGTCGTGTTTACACTGCATGGTAAATGTGGCCCATTTCAATTTGAGTTTTTGTCTTATAAGTGGCACAGATCAGATATGTGTCAGGTGTAATGCCACTCTGAAAAGGATAGAAGTGTCAGGTACTAAATCTAAATATTTGCTAAATAACTAGCATGTCTGATTTGGATTATCGTGCAGGACACACATCTACACTACAAATCTATGTGTAACCAGACTTGATGCAGCATCTGTGTAGACAATCTGAACGGGGCATCAAGTTCTGTAGAGAAATACTCAATAAAGTAACCAATGTGCACCAATATGAAAATGTAGGGTAAGAAACAAATGCCATTGCAGTCAGGGCTTTTTAAGCGATTTTGGTGCCATGTTTCAAGATTATTTCAGTAATTTCTCAACACTCATAAAAAAAAACGTAACACGCTCAGATTCTGTGAACAAATTCATATTTGTATGTTGTGTGGTATTCATAGTTTACTATTTAATGCATTGACTGATGATTTTCTCATAGTGAACAAGTGACATCTTTGAGATTGTGCTGTGCTGCAACATTCTAGTTCACAGGTGCACAGGCTCAGGCAGAAGAGCTTAAACATGCAGCCTTGCCACTCCTTCACTAGAATACTGTTTTCAATATCACATGGAAACCAGTAATGTCAGTGCCGCTCTAAACAGGTTATTTAAGTCCTAAAACAAAGTCCTAAGACAAAGTAAAAGTCAAGACCCAGTCCTGATTTGATACAGGTCTTAATCTGCCTTATCACCTCAGTTCAGTTATATTAGTCATATGTAGATTAACACAAGGTCAAAGGTCAATGAAAGGTCAAAGGCACAATGAAAGGATTAACACCAGGCAGGGCAAGATCTTGTCTCACCTTGCCTGTCAGGCATGTCTCCCAACCAGCTGTTGACCAGGAGGCCTTGTCCAGGGCTGGAGGAGGTTCCCAGAACCACTTGCTTCACAAAGATGGCCCCCTTAGGAACCTCCATGGGCCGGAAGTCAGACTGCAGGGCCTTCTTCACACAGGTTTTGTTGTGGTGGTAGATCTCGTACATGAGGCCCTTTACAATGTGAAGCGCAAAAGATAATGTGGATTTATATAAGATCGCTTTTCAATGTGGGTTACAGAAGGGAGATGGTTAGCAAAATAGAGTGTGTGTGTGTGTGTGGTGGGGGTGTATATGTGATTGTTTGTGTGTGTGTGTGTGTGTGTGTGTGTGTGTGTGTGTGTGAGGTGGGGGTGTATAGGTGATTGTTTGTGTGTGTGTGTGTGTGTGTGTGTGTGTGTGTGTGTGTGTGTGAGGTGGGGGTGTATAGGTGATTGTTTGTGTGTGTGTGTGTGTGTGTGTGTGTGTGTGTGTGTGCACGTTTGTGTTTGTGAGTGGTGCGGTTTGCAGTTTGCATTTGTTTGAGTGTTTGCTTGTGTAGATGGGTTTAGGTAGCCTACCTCTTGATAGAGCATCAGAGCGTTGTAGGTGAAGCTTGCATTGTTAAAAGTTCCTTCTTCTTCCACATGGATGCGCTGGTTAAAGGCATCATAATAATACTTTGCAACAATCCACCACTGTTCATTCTGGGTTCCCTGTAGAGGGTGGGGTTGGGCAGAAGGGAAATGACGGCAAATCACTTTCTATTGTTTATGGTCATAACTTTGCAACTACATTGATGTTCATTGAATACCTTTAGGGAAAGGGGTTCAAATGTATTTCAATCAGTTCTTCTTTTTTTAAATCCAAATAAAACACAGATCTTACACCCAAAGAAGTATCTATATAATCAAACACAGATAATGAAATGGGGTTTTACGGTTTGGTATTATGTGAAGATTGTGAAGCTTACCATAGTTAACCTTCCAGTGTAGAGAGGTGGAGCCTCTTCACAACAACAGGAATAAAAGTATTTCAGTTAGATTGTTGAATTTATTAACTGGAATAGTGAGTCACAAAAATTGAAATGCACACCACAGAAAGACTCATACACAAATGTACATGCATACACACGCACACACAATATCTCTCTCTCACACACACACTCATTTTCACTCCTCTAACTCTCTATATCACACACACACACACACACATACACACACCTCTCACTCACACACTTCCTCACACACACACCCTCTCTCTCACACACACACACTCATTCTCATCTAACTCTCTCACACACACACACACACATTCTCACTCCTCTCTCTCACACACTTCCTCACACAGACTCTCGCTCACTGACTAACGCTCTCCATTTTAACACTTACGGCAACGCTGGGGTTTCCGTGGCATGCTGAAGCCTGTAGCCAGGCACATCGCCCCCACTGTAATCAAGAATACCGCCTGCATGGTTTTAACCCTTAAACTTGATTCAGAACACTTTCACACCACACAGATCTCTCCCCTCTGCCTCAGCTGTCTGGCTCTCTCCTGCCCGGCTCGCGGTAATGTAAACAATGGCACTGGGAAACCGGCAGCCAATCTTTGACACCCGTCCTCCCTCTTACTTTCTTATTTATACAGTCCAAGTCCCTTCCAGAGCGTCACATTGGCAGGTTTCCCCTTGGTCAGACTTCCCACACGAACCTTGACCCTAGAAGCGTTTTATTGTAAAGTAAGGCTGATGATTGATCATTCTCTTTGAGTTCCCACATTTATTTGTTTTTTGGTATCTCAGTTTATTGCATGTGTATAATACTATCATAGGAAACCAAACGATGGAAATAAACTGTGCAACTAGTGAATATGAGGCTATGTTTCCTTGTCTCTCTCAGGTTATTGTAGGTGTGCAATAAACACTTGAAAATAAAAAATAAATAACAATGATATAAAAACTTAAGAAATAAACTCTTCAACTCAGCATTGAAGTTTCTTTACTCTGTGTGGTCATACAAATATGAGGAATGAAACTATAAAACACATTCATGTTCAGAATGTTTGTCCATCAGATTACTCACATCAGGAACATCTGCCTTGCAGTATATTAATATTTATTTGTCCACATTATTTGTTAATTCACCTTGTCTAGTATGGTTTAAAGAAGTGCAAAGTTATCCCATTACATGATTCATTCTCATCCTCCCCCAAACACACAGGTTGCATAGCTATTTTTCCATAAGACGGTGAACACAACAGTGTCTTACTCTGTTGCTATTAAACATGTGGCTGAAATGCTCTCTGATCATTCACAAGACCCTATCCTTGAAAACATTCAATTCCACTTCTCATGACATACCTCTCCAAGACCGTCTAAATAGGACACATGACATAATTCTCCCAAAGGTAACCCCTGTCAACATTTAACTGCTTTACCTGGTTAGGCAATAACCTCAAGGTCTTGTAATTGTGTGTGTGTGTGTGTGTGTGTGTGTGTGTGTGTGTGTGTGTGTGTGTGTGTGTGTGTGTGTGTGTGTGTGTGTGTATGTGTGGACAGTTGAAAGCCTCACAAGAGTCACATGAGTGAGTATTGTGTCACTGTCACATGATTGAGATATCACCTGACCTTCACATATGCACGAGGTCTACTGTGTGTGTTGAGGTAATGATAATAGTCAAGTGGCACTTAGGTCAACTCTTTTATTCAGTTCTCACACATCTTTCTCACCTCCTTCAAGGAGAGGCCCACCCATATAAGCTGTATATATAAGAGTGTGCAGTCAGGCAAGCTAATGAATGAACTAAATAAACATATTCTCTCATTTTGCCAAGTGTTGTAAACGCAATTAATTCCGTCGTGAAGTTCTTTACCTCCGCCTCGTCCATTAATGATCCCTTAATTAGTTTAGTTTATTAGTCATAAAGGCAAAATGAACATATCTTAAGCTCTGATATCTTGGAATACTTCAATGCTTAAACAGACTTGAGTGTATCATTTGGCTTTGAGGGAATTCTTATTCAAAGGAGGAGCACCCTGGTTTTGAGATATTCCTGTCTTGATAAAGGGGGGCCAGTTTACTCCTGTTTACTTATATTGTAAGGCCCCAGATAGCAGGGAGAGGTTGGCCCAACGTCGGCAATGGTTGGCAACGTCGGCGTTGGAATTCCAACCTTGGGCCAACGTTGAACCAACGTCAGCAGCTCAACCAATATTGTCAAAATGCAATGGTTGGGCAGTCGACGTTGGTTCAACGTTGGCCCAAGGTTGGAATTCCAACTCTGTGTTTTTTACAGTTGGAGTTGGAATTCCAACGTTGGGCCAACACTGACCCAACGTCAACTGCCCAACATTAATATCAAAATGCAATTGGTTGGGCAGCTGACGTTGGGTCCATGTTGGCTCAACGTCAGCTGCCCAACATTTTGATTGTGTTTTTTTTTTATTTTTTTTTTAACCATTCCACCTTTTTCTGAAGGGCATATTGGTAATCAATCCTGTGTTTTTTTATTAAGATAAACATGAATATCAAAAGCATATAGCCTACTGGTGGCAAGACATTGTGATTCCGCGTCTCTGTAAACACTTTCAGAATCTCTATCACTGCGTAACAATACAAATAGCCACGAGCTTATTTTAAAATTAAAAACCGTTAGCAGATATTGTGAACTGCCTTCGTCACTTTTTTCTGACTGTAGCGAGTCATTTCAATTTTCAACAAGTAATTTCAACTTTTGATCCACATCTATCAGTAAAAGTATAGGAACCGTATCGTTAATTAACCACATAAGACGTAGCACTATCGACTAGGTAACGCAAGCAGGCGCAGCATTCACATTCTTGTCTACGCTAAGCGTGATTTTGTTAGCTGGCTAGCTACCTGTCATTTAGTTAGCAGCTGAGCTATCTCTTCGGCTGGTGATGTGTCCAGCGACGGCTCTGATGCGGACTAGCCTACCAAGACTAATTTATTTGTGTGTTCGCTTGTTTTTTCTTTGCTTGCGTGTTGCCTACAATAAATTATTTTTACCTGTAGGTAACTGCTGTCTGTTTAAATTCCTTACGGGTCGTGCCTAGGCTATCGACTTTGTTGCCATTTTGCGACTGTACAAAACAAATCGGAAAATACGGTAAGAGATGTTCCTGCTGAGAGTCAAACAAGACTTCGTGCATTCTACACACCTGTCACTTCTGAAATATGTAAGGTTGATTCATTAAACCATATTTATATTGATAAAAACATATTTGTTAAGCGGATTTTTTAGGTTGCCTTAAGTTTTTGGATGCATTAAATGTGGTGGCAAGAACTATGACCGTCCTTGGATTATGGGACATTGTAACACCTTATCCTGATTTGAATTATTGAATTATGACATTGAATAGACATCAGGTGGACTTCTGTAAAATCATAGAAAGCGAAAAATAGCTTGGTTTAACAAAAATAAGCTAAAGTTGGCAATTGGTTATAAGCCAACGTTGGCAATTGGTTATAAGCCAACGTTGGCAATTGGTTGGGCCAACGTTGGCAATTGGTTAAAAGCCAACCAAAACCCGACTCTCACTCCTATTTGCCGACGTTGGCCCAACGTGTCCCTGACGGCCAAAAGTCCGTTGGCCCATCGTTGGCATGTGCCGTCATGCCAACGTCTGTGACAACATTGGGCCAACGTTGGGCCAACCTCTCCCTGCTATCTGGGGCAGGATGGGAATCTGTCGATTGTAAAAACACAAATGGCCATCTTCTAGTCACAATTGACCAATCGCCAGGGCTCCGCCCCCTAGTTATTGTTGCTACGTCCGACACAATTCACGGAACTGTCCACCTAAAAGCCATGTCAAGTACAGGTATGGGTACGAGCGCTATAACTGTCAGTATGAATGATGATTTTTGGAGTAATACCTCCGCGGTATCCTCCAGACCAAGCCAAAAGGGACTGCAATATGCAGTGGAAGGATATATCCAAAATATTAAGATCAACAACGAAGTGGACACAACAATAATTGAAGTAAATTACAGAGTACAGGTCTCAATAAAAAAAAAAAAAAATAGAAACCCTACGACCTCTTCATTGAAATGCAACCAGCACAACCTTGTAGACTAGTCATGTTATTTCACCACTGGGTAAGATCTGTATATAATATTTCAAGCTAGCTAATAACCTCCAAAGATTATTCTTATTATTTATTCCGTCTCTGGCGAGAGACTCTGGAGGTATGTAGCTAGCTAGGATGGTGACTTTCCATCAATGCAATGTTGATGTTACTGTCAGTAAAACATTTTGTAAATGTGCACGCTGAGTTATCAAAGCTGTCGATTGCGAACGCCAGCAGCATACATACCAAGTGTTCGTTAAAAGTTCTGTTCAATGTTGTATCAAGCATAAATACAAACTACAAAGTGTTCGTTAAAAGTTTTGTTCAATGCTGGCGTTTGCTATCAATAGCTTCGACAGCTCTGCGTGCATTCATACAGACAGTAACATTTGACATTTAGACGGTCACATACATTAACATTTACATTTTTTTTTACATGAACACTTTAGTTGGAGAGACTAGTTATGTTATTTTAGTGGTAATTATACAAGTATTGATGAACCATAACTGTTTGGGGAATTTTTCTCAACTAGATAGTTAGCCATCATACCTAACGATAGCTAGCTGGCAGCAAGCAGTTAATTTACTTTGGAGCAGACATATGTGCATTTTGCGTTGTATTGAGTTGGGTGTGGGGAGACCACACTGTTTAATCCACAGCTGGCACCTTTGCACCTGTGTTTCGGGAAAAAACGAATCTCAGGGTACCTCATGTCATACCTACAAGTCCCGTAGGCACACTGTTTAACCATGCTGCTCAGACCTCAAAGTTGTCGGACCTTCTTCTCTTAGCAGTGGTTGCTAAGGTATGATTGGACAAGGGCCGTTCTAGGGAGGAGTTTCGCGATCGGTCAATTACTCATGCGGTGTGCGTTAGTTGTTGTAAGATTGTGCCTCTAACAACATTCCAGAACTGTACTGTTCCATTTGGTTTGTTTGAAAGTTGTGCTTTGAATTTAACGTTATACTGACAATTATTCTTGATTATTGTAAACATCTGATTGGTGCTCAGGTCCTGTCATTTATGCAGCTTTGTGAAACCGGTGTTTAAATGTAGTAGGTATTTAAATATGGGGGCAGTTTTGTCAGACCGGTGTTTAAATGTAGTAGGTATTTAAATATAGGGGCAGTTCTGTGAGACCGGTGTTTAGATGTACTATTTATTCAAATGTGGGGGCAACAGAGGCTCTCGACTTACTAAGAGGGGCAACGTAATTCAATTTAATCCAAATCAATTTAATTTATAGTGCCAAAACAATACAATGGTCTTAAGGCGCTTTACAGAGCCCAGAGGGGGCCATCTGCATGGGCCAGGTAGAGAGTTAGAGATAGAGGGGGCCATCTGCATGGGCCAGGTAGAGAGGTAGAGATAGAGGGGGGGCCATCTGCATGGGCCAGGTAGAGAGGTAGAGATAGAGGGGGGGCCATCTGCATGGGCCAGGTAGAGAGGTAGTGATCAAAGTCAAAAAGTCAAAGTCAAAGTGTGTTTATTATTGCATGTACCAAAGTGCTTCAGCACAGCAAAATTCTTACGACTTGGCAAGCATCATCATCTACGCAGTAGACGTCATACATATAACATATACCAAAAAAAACATAAAACTCTATAACACTATGACAATAAAACATATAACATGTAACATTAACATACAACAGTTTAGAGAACAACATATAGCTCTGTAACACTATAACACTATAACAATATAAAATATAACATATCAAATATGACGTTAACATTCAACAATTGAGATTAGAAGGGCTAGCAGCAGTTTAAAGTGTGAAGTGAGGAATGTTAAAAATAAGTTAAAAGGTTTATAAAATTGTGCAAATATATCTCTAGGAAGTGAATAGTATGAGTGGGGGAGCAGGGAGTAAGTGAGGGTGGCGACTGTTCAGTGGGTCAGTGTTTCTGATTCAGAAGCCTTACAGCCAGGGGGAAAAAGCTGTTTGTGAGTCTGGTAGTCCGGTTCGGATGCTCCGGTAGCGTCTACCAGACGGCAGCAATGAAAATAGTCCATAGCCTGGGTGGCTGTTGTCCTTTAAAATCTTTTGTGCTTTCCTCAGGCATCTAGTGTTATAGATGCCTTGCACTGAGGGGAGATGGCTGCCGGTGATACGCTCCGCTGTCTTCACCAACCTCTGCAGGGCCTTGCGGTCGGCAGCGGAGCAGTTACCATACCAGGCAGTAATGCAGCCTGAGAGGATGCTCTCAATGGTGCATCTGTAAAAGTTTGTCAGTGTTTTAGAAGACATACCAAACTTCTTGAGTCTCCTTAAGAAGTATAGCCGCTTCTGTGCAGTTTTGACTGCTGAGCCTGCCTGCATGGACCAGGTTAGGTCATCCTTGATGTGCACACCGTGGAATTTGAAGTTGGAGACTCTCTCCACTTCAGCTCCCTCGATGTGTATGGGGTCCTGACCCCCCCTCTGCAGCTTCCTGAAATCCACGATCATCTCCTTGGTTTTGCAGACGTTGAGAGACAGGTTGTTGACTTGGCACCATTCTGCCAAGCCCCTTGCCTCATCTCTATAGGCGGTCTCATCGTTGTTAGAGATGAGACCCAGGATGGTAGTGTCGTCTGCAAACTTCAGAATGATGTTAGAGCTGTGTGCTGCCACACAGTCCTGCGTGTACAGGGAGTACAGGAGGGGACTGAGTACCCAGCCCTGGGGGGCCCCGGTACTCAGGGTCAGTGAGGAGGAGGTGCGGTTACCCATTCTCACCACCTGGGGTCTGCTCGTCAGGAAGTCCAGGATCCAGTTGCAAAGACCCAGATAGAGGGGGGCCATCTTCATGGGCCAGGTAGAGATAGAGGGACAGAGAGGTAGATATACAAAATGAGGGGGGGGCAGAAGGTAGAAACTGATTTTTTTCAAATGATGCACAATGACCCTTTTGGTAAACACTTACTCACATGTTGTTGCTTCTCAAAGAGAGTGGAAGGGGGGGGGAGAGTGTGTGTGTGTGTGTGTGTGTGTGTGTGTGTGTGTGTGTGTGTGTGTGTGTGTGTGTGTGTGTGTGTTATTGGACTTTGATCAACTTTGCCACCATGACAATTAAGTTTTACACCTTAGACACTCTGGGCTCCTCCTTACAGGTCTGACATAAGAGGAAGGGCAAAAATAGTTAAAGTTCACTTTACAGACTCCATTTTAGGAGGAAGAAGCTCTCTTCTTTTAATTTAACTCAATTTGAAAACCTTAAGCTTGGTTATCTTTGATAAAAACGTGAGTCTAATCTCGAGAAACATGTTCTGATGTGTGTACACATCCGTGAAGTGATTGATTTATTTAGAAAAGGTTGTTTCCCCAGGGGACGTACTGCTACAAAATGGCGGCATTGTAAACAGGTCGGTCATTCAGCTATATTACTAAAATGATATGTTGTGTTTTCAGTAATTGTATTATAGGCTACGTGTTTGAAAGTTGTGCTTTGTTTTTTAAGTGCACATTGATTATTATTCTTGCAAACATTATTTTAGTAGGGTAAGACTAAATGCCTTCATGATATATTTCTGCATCTGGCCAGGTAGAAAGGTAGAGAAAATAAAAGGGGACGGGAGGGGATGAATAGTGGATAAAATGGGGAGAGAGCATTCCAGTATTTTAGAACAGCTTTACAGAATGAATCAGAAATCTGTGATGATGGTGGGAATGATTTACATTCTGGGCGGTAATGATTTGAATGTAACGTACCGTAAATCCTCAAATAAAGACCGGGATTCAATTAGAAGCCGGGCTTCAGATAGTAACCGGGTTCGTGGTCCATATGGACAAATAAAGGCCGGGCCCCGAATACAAGCCGGGGTAAAATAAAGTAATAATAAAATAATAATAATTCATAAGTAGCCTATATTACTGTAGCCTACCAGCATCAGTCCGTCGGCTCAAAGTAGACATCACAATTTGATTGAATGCATTTCACAAATGCATGTTCTCCTCATGTTTAATTATATTATATAATATTGTTGGCTAATTTCATGGGCTGTTTGCAATACAAAAAGAAATTTCCCCACGTAGGACTACTAGGCGAATTTGTTACTGTTTAGCCTAAATGCACGTATCGTATAGCCTACTGTTGTTGGTTACACTTTATTTGAAGCCGTCTACATAAGGGTGACATGACACTGTAATAAGAATGACATGACACATGTCATACACATTAATGACACGTTATTTTTGTTCATGACTGTTGTCATAATGTGTCATTCGGTGTTTGTAGGGTTAGGGTTAGGGTTAGGGTTAGCTGTGTGTACAAACACCGAATGACAACAGTCATGAACCAGTCATGAACAAAAATAATGTGTATGACATGTGTCATGTCATTCTTATGACAGTGTCATGTCACCCTTATGTAGACGGCTTCAAATAAAGTGTTACCCTGTTGTTTATCTGTAACGTTTTAGTTGGCTAGGTTACTTTTTCCAGAAGGGATCATAAAGCAGAAAAAGGAGCAAAGAAGTTTGACATTGACCCGAGACGAATGCGATAGGCTACGACTAGCAGGTGGAAGTAGAAAGAAAGTTGGGCTGGATATCAAACCAGCTTGTTGAATAAATTTTTTCAGTCCGCGATAGAAAAATGATTAAAATCAAGGCTTTGGAAATCTTTTCCTCCGTGACTGACAGTGGAGACCATAACTCCGATGAGTATTTTTACGCTGACACCACATATAAAGCGCTACGCGATGTGCAGGAAGTGTTGAACGCATATGCAATGAATTATATCAGCCTACTGCATTTATGCCCATTATTTAAATAATAAATTCTATAACAGAAGGTAAGTAAGAAATAAAGGCCTGCCCCTAATACAAGCCTGCGCCAGATAAAGGCCGGTGCGCTGTGCAGCTTAAGTAAATACAAGCCCCGGCCACAAGAGGATTTAGGGTATTCATGTTTGGTCTCGAATTGATCCTTATGATTTGGGTAGTAGTGTGATCATGATGTCTTTGCAATCTGAAGTACCTGCTAGTGGCGTTAAGGGATTGGCTGGTGGGAGGAGAATGTTATCTTAGGATCTTAGAATGTCAACTTTAGAGTGTTTGGGCTGGTTCCCTCTTCGCTCTGCTCTCTCCTTCTTCTGCTCTTTCTGCTGCTGTTTCTCCTTTCCTGTCTTTGAGTGTGGAAATCCTCTCTTCCCCTTCACTCTTTTTCTATTATTCTCTCTGATCCTCTCTTCCCCTGCACTCTTATTCTATCACTCTCTCTGTTCCTCTCTTCCACTGCACTCTTATTCTATCACTCTGTCTGTCTGTCTGATCCTCTCTTCCCCTGCAGTCTTATTCTATCACTCTGTCTGTCTGATCCTCTCTTCCCCTGCACTCTTATTCTATCACTCTGTCTGATCCTCTCTTCCACTGCACTCTTATTATATCACTCTGTCTGTCTGTCTGATCCTCTCTTCCCCTGCACTCTTATTCTATCACTCTATCTGTCTGTCTGATCCTCTCTTCCCCTGCACTCTTATTCTATCACTCTGTCTGTCTGATCCTCTCTTCCCCTGCACTCATATTCTATCACTCTGTCTGTCTCTCTGATCCTCTCTTCCCCTGCACTCTTATTCTATCACTCTGTCTGTCTGTCTGATCCTCTCTTCCCCTGCACTCTTATTCTATCACTCTGTCTGTCTGATCCTTTCTTCCCCTGCACTCTTATTCTATCACTCTGTCTGATCCTCTCTTCCCCTGCACTCTTATTCTATCACTCTATCTGTCTGATCCTCTCCTCCCCTGCACTCTTATTCTATCACTCTGTCTGTCTGATCCTCTCTTCCCCTGCACTCTTATTCTATCACTCTGTCTGTCTGTCTGATCCTGTCTTCCCCTGCACTCTTATTCTATCACTCTGTCTGTCTGATCCTCTCTTCCCCTGCACTCTTATTCTATCACTCTGTCTTTCTCTCTGATCCTCTCTTCCCCTGCACTCTTATTCTATCACTCTGTCTGTCTGTCTGATCCTCTCTTCCCCTGCACTCTTATTCTATCACTCTGTCTGTCTGATCCTCTCTTCCCCTGCACTCTTTTCATATCACTCTGTCTGTCTGATCCTCTCTTCCCCTGCACTCTTATTCTATCACTCTGTCTGTCTGATCCTCTCTTCCCCTGCACTCTTATTCTATCACTCTCTCTGATCCTCTCTTCCCCTGCACTCTTATTCTATCACTCTCTCTGATCCTCTCTTCCCCTGCACTCTTATTCTATTACTCTCTCTGATCCTCTCTTCCCCTGCACTCTTATTCTATCACTCTGTCTGTCTGATCCTCTCTTCCCCTGCACTCTTATTCTATCACTCTGTCTGTCTGTCTGTCTAATCCTCTCTTCCCCTGCACTCTTATTCTATTACTCTGTCTGTCTGTCTGTCTGATCCTGTCTTCCCCTGCACTCTTATTCTATCAATCTATCTGTCTGATCCTCTCTTCCCCTGCACTCTTATTCTATCAATCTATCTGTCTGATCCTCTCTTCCCCTGCACTCTTATTCTATCACTCTGGCTGTCTGTCTGTCTTTCCTTCACCATTTCTCTCACCCATTCATCTCAGAATATGTTATTTTCTATCTGATGCATTTAGGGTTATTTGGTCGTTTAAAGGAATTTGTTCTAATTGGCATCCAACATGTGTATCAACCTGCTACGATTTACAGTTGTACTTATTAATTTGGGTAATATAGTACATTTATTTTATTAATGGCATGCGCTGTCTGTAGCACAATTTTACGTGTTCGATTGTGTTGGCTGACATGGGGCTTGGGAATTTGAGTTACACAAGAATAGGGAGGGTGGCAGGATATGACACGTGCTGCATGCTGTACTTCCGGATCATAAAAGGCCCTCCTACACAGTACAACATGGCTGACAAGAAGTATGTTGTGACCCCTGATTAGGGGGGTCAGCCTTAAGGGGAGGGGTGTGTGATGAGGGGGGTCAGCCTTAAGGGGAGGGGTGTGGCGTCATGGCCAGCCTGGTGGGATGGCAGGATGGCTGGCAACCATCCCGTTTCATATCATTAACTATCTCTTTACAAACTAGCTTATGACTGTTCTAACCAGGTAACAAGCTGAAAACCTCTCGGTCTGCTCCCGAGTATGGCATCTACCCATCAGTATTTTAAAAGTCATTGTTAGAATGATTAGCAAATACACGCGTTAATCGTGTGTCAGTGTGTTTTTAAATGTGTTATTACATCTGTAATGCAGGTTTAAGTCAAGGCAAGGAATTAATCTGGAAGAGGGGGGGAGGGGTGCTTTAAAACAGTGGGTAAAATAAATCATTTCTAAAATCAAAAAGAAGGAAATATATTGTTAAGTCTTATCCGCTGTTGTTTCTGCTGGGAGGCGCACCCCTATATCAAGGGACTCTCATGCAGGTATGGTCACAGATACCTTTCAACAGATAGGAAGTGTGTTTATTTGTGAGAAATGCAATTTGTTTGATACATTATTGTTTTGATTCCTCATTTCTATTGAAGCCAGTTCAGTGTGTGTCCATGAAGAGTAACTGAACAATGGAAACACCAGGAGACGCTCCAGAGGGACAGAGGTAATGCATCATCTGAATTATGTGTGATGTTAAATGAAGCTGATATGTCCGTGTGTTTCTGTGGCTCTTGTGCCTTTAAGTGGAGGTATAGGCCTACTCCACTTAGGCTAATAGCTTACTCTAAAACACTGCCTAGGTTCTGCAATTCTCTGTGTTAATTTCCTTTTTCATAACCGCAAGCCAGTCACTGTCCAGCACCATTGGTGAAACACACAGCCTACACTTTGTGAAAATTAGTTTGAACAAATTATTCTAAATTCTGAATGAGTCACAGTCCATGCCTACTGAGCCACTGAACACAGTCAGGTTAACCACAATAATCTCCACCATAACTGCAATAATTCATTCCTCCACCAGGAATTCCATGTTAATTTTTTTTGTCAAGTGATCTTATGCAAATAATATTTAAAGCTCTTAGTAAGGTAATTTATTCAGTCTCATATGGTGGTTTTATAAGAAACAGCTTAGACTACAGGTAACGTATGCAGTTTGTGAATTACTTGTGTGTACAGTAGTGAGAGGAGAAAACTACAATTCCCACGCTCTCCTGTAGGACTTGTGTGTACAGTAGCGAGAGAAGAAAACTACATTTCCCACACTCTCCAGTAGGACATGTGTGTACTGAAACTGTACTAAATGACCTCCTAAGATCATCAGGCTCACCCAGCCTACTAGTCTTGCTGGATCTAAGCGCCGCTTTTGACACGGTGGACCATAGCATCCTGTATCGGCCCCTCCAGGAGGTGGGAATTACAGGCACTGCCCCCAACTTCTTTTATTCTTACCTCACAGGACGCCAGAAATACAGCCGCGGAAAAAATTAAGAGACCACTTCAAAATTATCAGTTTCTCTGGTTTTACTATTTATTTGTATGTGTTAAAGTAAAATGTACATTTCTGTTTTATTCTATAACCTACTGGCAACATTCCTACCAAATTTCAAACAAAAATGCAGTTTGTGAATTACTTGTGTGTACAGTAGCGACTTGACACACAAACACTTCTCAGAGTTGAGGAACATTGTCAGAGCAAAAGGAAGCAAGTTTTTCTTCCGGGACAACGTTGTACTTTGCCTGGCTGAGGTTTGTAAAAGACCATAAGGATTGAAAAAGAGGACTGGAGGTTCTTCTAAGTTCGTCTTCTCTGATGAGTCCAATTTCACAGTAGGTGCAAGACTCTGTGGCTTGTAGGCCTCTCCAGGTCTCCGTCTAACCATCAGACGACCATGTGTTGGGCAAAGCTGAAAATTGGACTCATCAGAGAAGACGAACTAGAAGACCCTCCAGTCCGCTTTGGTTCAATCCTTATGGTCTTTTACAAACCTCAGCCAGGCAAAGTACAACGTTGTCCCGGAAGAAAAACTTGCTTCCTTTTGCTCTGACAATGTTCCCCAACTCTGAGAAGTGTTTTTTCCAGCAGGGCAATGCTCCATGCCACACAGCCAGGCCAGTAAAGGTGTGGATGGAGTACCACCAGATCAGGACCCTGTCATGGCCAGCCCAATTTCGAGACCTGAATCCCATAAAAAACCTCTGAAATGTGATCAAGAGGAAGATGGATGGTTACAAGCCATGAAAAGAAGCCGAGCTGCTTGAATTCTTGCGCCAGGAGTAGCATAAAGTCACCCAACGGCAATGTGAAAGACTGGTGGAGAGCATGCCAAGACACATGAAAGTTGTGATTTTAAATCAAGGTTATTCCACCAAATATTGATTTCTGAACTCTTCCTAAGTTAAAGCATTAGTATTGTGTAGTTTAAAAATGAATATGAGCTTGTTTTCTTTGCATTATTCGAGATCTGAAGACACTGCATCTTTTTTGCTATTTTGACCAATTGTCATTTTTCTGCAAATAAATGATCTAAATGACAATATTTTTGTTTGAAATTTGGTAGGAATGTTGCCAGTAGGTTATAGAATAAAACAAAAATTTACATTTTACTTTAACACATACCAATAAATAGTAAAACCAGAGAAACTGATAATTTTGAAGTGGTCTCTTAATTTTTCCCGCGGCTGTATGTTTCCCTCGGCAATCTCACCTCCAGCGTTAGATGTGTCACCCCTGATGTCCCTCAGGCGTCAGCTGTGGGGCCCCTGCTTTTTTTAATTTACACGCCGCCCCTGGGAAGTATACTACGGAGCCATAACATCGAAATCCACTCAAATGCTGATGATACGTAAATTTACATCCGAACTACACCTGACAAACACCTGGCTCTATCCCGGACTACTAAATGCCCGGATGGCATCCAGCACTGGATGAGCAACAACTCCCTTCAGCTCAATAGCAGCAAGTCAGAGGCCATTCTTATTGGCAACCCTCATCAAACTAAAAAAGCCGGCATCACCCACATCACCATAAATGGTCACCCCACCCCTCTCTCCTAACTCATCACAAACCTGGGTGTCAAGCTGGACTCATCACTGTCCTTTGATGCACACATTAAATCCATCTACCAAACTTCATTCTACCACCTGCATCTTAAGGCTGAGACCCTCTGAAACATGCTGCAGAAAAGCTGGTGCACGCATTCATCAGCTCCCGACTTGACTACTGCAACTCTCTGCTGGCAGGTCAGCCAGCGAAAACCATTCAGAGGCTGTAGTATGTTCAGAACAGTGCTGTCCGGGTTCTCACCCGGACACGGATATGGGAACACATCACCCCAGTCCTACACTCCCTCCACTGGCTTTCAATCAACCAAAGACTCATTTTCAAAGTCCTTCTCCTAGTAGTTAGCCTGACGATGTCATACTCATAATTCTAGTCAGAATATGAGTCTGAGACCGAACCATTGGGCTGTGATTATGGGGCGTGTTTCAACGAACCAGGAAAGAAAATTCCTCTTCGCTGAATTGGATACCTAGAACCAATCAGAGCAACGTAGTATTACCATCTGATAGATTCAACTTTTACTTGATCCCGTAGGAAGGACGGCAAAAACATCTTTTCAATCGACAAATGCCTTGATCGCGTTTCTCTGTTCCTCTTCCTCAAAATGAATGCGCTGTCAATATCTGTTGAGATATGCCTGCTCACGTTACTTAATTAGCACTCAAAGCTAGAAGCTACCATTTGTTTCAATGTTTATTTTGTCTACGCGTTAGCATAACCCTTTCAATAATGGTCTAGAGTGCTTCAGTTAAGACCTACAATCCTCGGCAACATTCGCGTTGCGTAAACACAACTAACCGAGTCAATGTAGACATAAAAAAAGTCGTGTAGATAGCTTAAATCATATAAAATATGTCCCACTAAGCTTCCGAGACGGCGCCATCTTTGTTCGATGTATATTCTATCTATATCTGTCCATCAACGTATAAGGCCCGCCCTTACAATTTGATTGGTTTAGATTGCTTTCTCAACTTTTCTGAAACGTTTAATCCCTCCCAACTAGCTCGACTCCAGACTGAATCTCCCAGACCAAAAATGTTGTGGGCGGGGTTCAGGCTGGTATCCAGGCTACCTAGTAGTAGCACTTCTATTACTTTTTATTATTGTGGTTGTGATTGTCTATCGCATTTTAAGCACCTTGAGAAATCTTTGTTTTTTAAAGTGTGCTATACAAATAAAATCCATTATTATTATTATTATAGTAGTGAGAGGAGAAAACTACATTTCACATCCTCTCCTGTAGGACATGTGTGTAAAGTAGTGAGAGGAGAAAACTACATTTCACATGCTCTCGCATTCCATATGGAATTTTGTGCACAGCAGCGTCATTACAACCAGATAGGCCAGTTCATTTCAATGGCTGAATTTGAATATCCAAATCAAAATAAGAATATGTTTTCATTGTATATTTCATTTAAATACCTACACTCCTTTTCCAGCTTCCCCTTTTAAGAATAGCCAGACAGATTATGGGTGTTAATGCCTCTGTAGTAAATCATGCATGCTTTTTTGTGTGTAGACACGTCCGTCTGGAGAGACCTCCATCACCTGCACCCACTTGTGTGTCCATGAAGAGTGATCGGTCATATGATAACCCCGTGAACTTCAAAGATGAAGATGGTGCAGATGGATCAAGGCAAGTCCGTGAAACAGACTCATGTCAAGGGTATGCTAGGAAGGGTATGTTAGGAAGTCAACAAATAGTGACTTTGAAGTGTCATAATGAGATATTTGATTAAACAACAAAACATCTTTCTATAAATACTTTGTAACTGTATTTCATTGAAATACCAACACTCCCTTTCCAGCTCCCCCTTGTTAAGAATAGCCAGACAGATTATGGGTGTTAATGCCTCTGTAGTAAATCATGCTTGCTTTTTTGTGTGTAGACACGTCCGTCAGGAGAGACCTCCATCACCATCCATCATGAGATATTTGATCAAACAACAACAAATCTTTCTATAAATACTTTGTAACTGCATTTCTTTTAAATACCCACACTCCCCCTTCCATCTTCCTTTTGTTAAGAATAGCCAGTCAGACTCTAGGTAAAAATCTGTAGTAAATCATGCATGCTATTTTGTCTTTTTATTCAAAAGAGACACAGTTCAGGTGAAGCATACTCTCTTTGGGAAGTGAACACATGATATTGTTGATGTTCATAACTTACTCTTTCTAACTCAGCATAGGAACACACATTTGAAACACACATTTGATATAAACTGTGGGAATTTATAATGTTCTATACAGAAACCCGATCCATCTGGAGAGACCTCCATCACCTGCACCCACTTGTGTGTCCATGAAGAGTGATCGGTCATATGATAACCCCGTGAACTTCAAAGATGAAGATGGTGCAGATGGATCAAGGCAAGTCCGTGAAACAGACTCATGGCAAGGGTATGCTAGGAAGGGTATGTTAGGAAGTCAACAAATAGTGACTTTGAAGTGTCATAATGAGATATTTGATTAAACAACAAAACATCTTTCTATAAATACTTTGTAACTGTATTTCATTTAAATACCCACACTCCCCCTTCCAGCTTCCTTTTGCTAAGAATAGCCAGTCAGACTCTAGGTACAAATCTGTAGTAAATCATGGGTGCTATTTTGTCTGTAGACACATCCGTCAGGAGAGACCTCCATCACCTGCGCCCACTTGTGTATCCATGAAGAGTGACCAGTCATATGATAACCCCATTAACTTCAAAGATGAAGATGGTACAGATGGATCAAGGCAAGTTCAATGAGAGTCAGAAGACCGAATGCGGTGAACTGAAGTTCATTCAATATGGCAGACTTTTCATTCGAGCTGAGTGGTGGATCCATGGAGCAGCTTTATCAAAAAGTTGGTGTGCTAACTTTTTTAAGAAGCACAATGGAGTAATTGCTAATAGCTAACGAGATACTAGTGGCTAAAGAAAGAGAAACCTATTGAAATGTGCTTACTTTGACACTATGACAAACTAGTGAGTCAACCACCTTCCTAACACAGTCAAACATCAAGCAAATGCAACACAAGACAAAGCAAGACGGCAAGTAAGCTACTTACTAGTGCGGCAGACAGTGGAAACCGGGCGGCTTCAGGCAAACTTACATTACACAGTAATATGCCTACGGACCCTGGTATGGCAATGACACTGGTAGGCGATTCTCCATATTAAAAGTCATTGTAGCGTTCCAATTTTTTTTAAGCTGTTATTTTAAGGTAAAACTGCTAATCCAAACCCTAACCCTGAAGTACAATTACTACATAAGGCCATTTTAAATGGCATCTTTCGTCACTATGCTTGTTCCAATCAAAAGCCTTATTGAACACCCAAAACGTATCCAAGTTCAACCAATCAAAATATTCTCTCAAACCAATACATTTGATCCGCGCTCAGCCATCAGAATATTTCCGCTCACTTTTTGCGGAGAAACATTTTAAGATAATGGTAACTTGTGAGAGCAGGTGGGTGCCCCTGCCAATGTTTCAGACACCCTGTTTACAACTTTTTGGTGGGCTTTGCCTGACCTTGACTTGTCTGCATCTCTTCTCCCGAGACCCCTCAATGAATGCTTGGCCATCTCCATCAGCTTGCACCTGTAGGCCTGTATTTGAAAACAGGCCTTTTGGCCTGACCTAACAAGACACTCACCTCTGCACACGAGCCTTTTGGCCTGACCTAACAAGACACTCACCTCTGCACACGGGCCTTTTGGCCTGACCTAACAAGACACTCACCTCTGCACACAGGCCTTTGGGCCTGACCTAACAAGACACTCACCTCTGCACACGGGCAACCATTTCAACCAGATATTTGGTCAAAAAAATAAGAAATTCACTGATAATTCTAAGTGGCTCATTGGCGTGCTCATGTGTCATTTTCTTAATGCAAAAAAAGTGTGAATTATCTTATTTCCAATGACATCAGACTAAAAACCCCAAAAGATCAACGTACAAAATGTATTCTGAAATAATAACAACATAGAACAGAAGGCCGGTGTTGCCAAAGTTGTTAAGCCCCGTCCTGTTTCTTAGTTTGTTTTCCTTGTGTTGTGGGAGACAGGGAACGCATTGAAACCTCCAGGAGTCATTCTTGGGGCCTTTGAACTCGAACATATCTTTTAAATAGGGCCAAGGGTGGCTTATGTCAGAGGGCTCAGTTCAGGCCGACTCTGTATCCATGTTGAATAGTCAGTTAGTCAGGCTGTCTGTTGAATGCTCAGGTATAACCAAACACGCACATGGATATAATTGGAGTTGATAGAGCCACCTGATTGGTTTAAACTTCCACAACGCAACAGCAACGCAATCCATAGTTTTGTGTAGGCAACATTTTGGCGAAACTGTGTTCATAAATGTAACGAGTAACAACACATTGTCGAAATGTAGCGGAGTAAAAGTACAGATAATAGCTGCAAAATGTAATGGAGTAAAAGCATGCACTATTATTTTTACTCAAGTAAATTACAGATACGTAAACATTTACTTAAGTACAGTAACGAAGTAAATATACTTTGTTACATTCCATATGTATGTTGGATATGCATAAAACAAACAACGTTGGCACAAACTGGAGACTTGAAACAAGAATTAGGATGCAAACGCTCAAGGCATGTTTTACTTAAATAAATCAAAGTGCCACGATGGGCAAACAATGCAAAGTTCACAGGACTGGAGAACACAGCATGTCTTACTGTTCACAAACAATTACACACAAAGACAAAGGAAAAGTCCAAGGCTTACATAGGAGCTTAATTAATACATTGGCTACAGGTGAGAACTAAACTAATTAACACAATGGCTAAAGGGGAGAACTAAACCTAATTAACACATTGCCTACAGGTGAACCAAACATCGAGGAAAGGAAACATCGAGGAAACCAAACCTCGAGGAAAATCTAAGTAGTGAGGGAAATATTAAACACAGGAGAGGATGAACGGGTTGGAGTAGCATATGGAACAAGAGCAGGAACAGAAACAGAGGAGCGTGCAGCTAAGGTTGTGACAAACGTTAAGACAAGTACATTTTTTTTTTGGATTAGCAGATTTCTCAACGGACAGACGAGTGCAGATCTAGAGTCAAGGAAAAAACATAATTTAACATCATATGCTACTGAAAGGCTTGTGATGCAGGTTCTGTCTTGTGTCTTCATAAGCCACTCACTCTATTCACAAGGTTTCTGATAAAGCCTGGAAATGTAAGACCAGCTTCCTTGTGTTGTTATGTGTTCTTCAGGTTTGTGTTTGTTTACCTTTTTTCTCCTCGTGTCTGACTCCTCACGCACTGCCCTTGATTGTCTGCCCCGGCTTGAATGTATTCACCTGCCCTTGATTGTCTGCCCCGGCTTGAATGTATTCACCTGCCCTTGATTGTCTGCCCTGCCTTGATAGCGTTCCCCTGCGTTTGAGTTCTGTTCATCATCACCACTAAATTTCAAAAGTACGTTTAATATGATCAATTTACAAAATGATTTCTGAAAGAAGGTATTGCAGTATAGAACAGACAGAACATCTGCAGTCCAATACAATCCTAGAGCAGGGGAAAAAAACATCTGGATGAATCTGCTTCATGAAAGGCACAAGTATGGTTTTGGAATAAGCACATATCTTTTGTTTTCATAAGCCACTCAATGTTTTCACTAGGTTTCTGATAAAGGCTCAAAACCCTGTTTTACAGTACAGTGTTGCCAAAGTACATCTGTTAGCAAGCTGGCTAGTTTTTATCAGGGTCAACTGTGCCTTTGTTGATGTTCAAAGGTTAGCTCCCTAGTTAAAGTCAATACTCCTCACTTTGATTTTCCATCCCCAGAAGCCAAACGGAGGATTGTAACCCAGATGCTGTCAGTGACCAGAGTCAACATGGGGATCTGAAGCACATCTTCCAGGTTTGATGCTGACATTTAATGCAGTGCTGCTATGGAGAATATGTTCATAATTAGTAATATACATTACCACTCAGAAGTGTGGCATTATTCACAAATGTACTTGTTTCTGAAAGAAAATAACATTTTGCTATTCAAATAACCGAAGATTGAACCTAAATTTAATATAGCTAATCATTGACCATAAATAAGTATAGCTATCATTATAGTTTTAGCTATGTATGAATTTGATACATAGGCTCGTTATGGCATGTTTGACAGGTTATGTATACACATTTTTACATTAACACTGATGGCTCACTGCACATACGGAGCAATTAGGTGTTCAGTGTTTTGCTCAAGGACGCTTCGACAGGGAATCAAATCTTCTGATGACTAAACGACTTCTCTACCTCCTGTACCACTGTCGCCCTGAAATAGGCAGTAACAAGGGAAATAGGGGAATAAACGGGACATACACAAGAGCTCAACAGGGGACAACGCTCAGAAGACAACGTTCAGAAATATAATGTCCAATGAACACAACACTCAAAAGTTTCGAAGGAGAAACAAAAAGTTACTTGCGGGTAAAAAACAAGGCTCAGGAGCACTAGAGTGAGAGACATCGGAAATTAACTGGAGATTTCGAAAGACCTGGAAGTTGGAGATGATGGGATGATCGTGGGAGACGTAGAGGCAGGAACTTGATGCTCATGGAGATTAGTCCTTCTCACAACAAGGCCAGGCAAGGGAGTGAAGGGAGTGAGGAGTTTCTATAGTGGGGGAGGGAGTGACAGGTGCAGGTGATCAGGCAATCAGGAGATTGGGACGATGACTGAGGCAGGTGTGTTGAGGCAGGAGTGGCGGGGCAGAGAGGCAGGAGGCACACATCTACAGGTCGATAAAAGCATCAGAAACTCTGCAACACGCACGCATGCACGCACAGACACTGGCACAGACACAGACACAGGCACAGACACAGGCACGGACACAGGCACACTCACATGCACATGCACCCCTCCATCTTTTAGGTATGAAGAGCTCCCAGATTCGGTGGCCAAACTTGAGCTCTGGTAGATGCAACTCCTGAACTCTGACCCCAGGTCTAGGTGCTCCACCACCTGTAGCAATAGACTTCCAAACACACATACATTTATATATAAAGCACAACATATAGCAATAGACATCCAAACACACATACATTTATAAATAAAGCTCAACCTATAGCAATAGACATCCAAACACACATACATGTTTATATAAAGCACAACCTGTAGCAATACACATCCAAACACACATACATGTTTATATAAAGAACAACCTGTAGCTATAGACATCCAATCACACATACATGTTTATATAAAGCACATCCTATAGCAATAGACATCCAAACACATATACATGTATACCGTATATAAAGAAAAACATATAGCAATATACATCCAAACACACATACATGTTTATATAAAGCACAACCTATAGCAATAGACATCCAAACACACATACATGTTTATATAAAGCACAACCTATAGCAACAGACATCCAAACACACATACACATATATATATAAATCACGAAATGGTTTCAATAAGGAATCATTATTTCTAGCCTTAGCACTGCCTTCATAATATTCATTGATAAATACAAACATTTTATTTTAAACTTTTGAATGGCAAAGTGTATATTTACATACTGTCATATTTCACAATGTATTAGGGAGGGAGTTTCAGGCAGGAGTGGAAGTTTAGTTTTTAGTTCACAGCAATGGAGAAAACTGCACACAAGAGAACAGCCAGTGATAGTTACAGTACCAGTGAATCCACTGCAGTGTCCTTGCTCTTGGGAGGTTAGCATAGCCTATGACCAGTTAGAGAAGGGCAGTCTTTCATCAGGAAGACCTGACTGGCATTGATGTCAGACTTTACTAGGAAAAGAGGATACAGTTCATGTACGACAAATACAAAAGGGGCTGCTGTGAGTTCTTATTTAATATTTTGGATTGACAAGCGTTCATATAATTTATACATGATCCTATGGGAAAATTGATTGAGCAGTTATTTATTAAATATGGTCATAGGCTCCACTATCTGTCTCATGTAAGAAGGGTTCAGTCCTCATTCCATTTATTTGTAAATGTTTAATGTTCTGCAACACTGTTAACATAATATGTAACATATAGTCATTGGTGACATAAGGCTCCACTGTCTGTCTAAATGTTCTGCACTGGTCATGCAGTAGTTTTTAAACCCATTACTCTGTTCTAGGGTCCAGCTGACATGAAGTACTTTAGATGCAACTGTAGTTTACATCTCAACCCTTTAAATATTGCATGTTTCTATAGTGTTCTTAAAACAGATGTACACCACAACAAAATCCAATACCATCCACGATGATTATCATATATACACGTATACCATAATAATATGTGCTGTGGGTTAGCTACCAGGAATTCTGTTATTATTTGCTGTCTCACTTTTTCACAGTGGACTGTCAATATTGTAATGATGCTCATAAATGCAGTGTAATAGAATATGTCATACTGAGAATCATTAAGTAAAATGACTTTGTACTAACAGTACATATACAAGGTTTAGTGTTGAGGTAAATGTAAGTAGTGTCAGTGCTGAGTATTGCTCTGTGCTCTGTATTGCAATGCACTGCAGACTGTTACCAGATATTTGTGCTTTAGGTGTTAGAGGAGAACATCATCCTCTTTGTGAAGAATGAGCTGAAGAGATTCAAGAGGATGCTGAGTCCAGATTACCAAGAGAACTTTGAGAGTAAAGAGGACGATGAGAATGAAGCCAGAGAAGGGGCTCTGAAGATGGCACTGCACTTCCTTAGGAATATGAAGCTGAACGATCTCGCTGACAAACTGCAACAAAGTAAGACTTCTTCATATTAATTTTCATCAATATGCTACATCACAAAATAAAAACATACAAATGATTTGACCTCATTGTTGGTGGCTTTTGTGTTGTTGTGCTTTTCTTACATAGGTGAGCTGTTTGTTCATACTGAGCTGAAAAGACATCTCAAAAACAAGTACCAGAGTGTTTTTGAAGGTATATGCAAGCAAGGAGGCTCTGCTCTTCTAGAAAAGATCTACACAGAGGTCTTCATCACAGAGGGAGGAAGTGGAAAAGTAAATGAAGAGCATGAAGTCAGACAGATTGAGTCGAGATCCAAGACACCTGCTGGACAGGAGACATCAATCAAATGCAGTGACATCTTTAAACCCTTACCTGGCCAAGACAAACCAATCAGAAGTGTTGTCACAAAAGGAGTTGCTGGCATTGGTAAAACTGTCTCGGTTCAGAAGTTCATCCTGGACTGGGCAGAAGGAAAAGAAAACCAGGATATCCACTTCATATTCCCACTGCTTTTTAGGGAGCTCAACCTCATTAAAGAAAAACGGCTCTCTTTGATGGATCTCCTCCACCACTTTTTCACAGAAATAAAGCAGTCAACTTTTCCCAGCCAAGGGAAGTGCAAAGTGTTGTTCATCTTTGATGGTCTGGATGAATGTCGACTCCAGCTAGACTTTCAGAAAAATGAAAGATTGACTGATGTGACAAAGGTCACCTCATTGGACGTACTCCTGACAAATGTCATCAAGGGTAATCTTCTCCCCTCTGCTTTACTTTGGATAACCTCTCGACCAGCAGCAGCCAATCAAATCCCACCTAAGTGTGTTGACAGGGTCACAGAGGTACAAGGGTTCAATGACCCACAGAAGGATGAGTACTTTAGGAAGAGGATCAGTGATCAGAATCTTGCCGGCAATGTCATCTCTCACATCAAATCATCAAGGAGCCTCCACATTATGTGCCACATACCAGTGTTCTGCTGGATTGCTGCTACTGTTCTTGGGGTAATTCTTGGCTCTTCAGGAGGTGGACAGATTCCAAAGACTCTGACAGAGATGTACACCTATTTCCTCATTTTCCAGACCAAACAGAGAAGTACCAAGTTTGAAAATGTGCAGGGCCTTGATCCACAGTGGAACCAGGAAGTTATCCTTGGTCTTGGGAAGTTGGCTTATGAACAGTTAGAGAAGGGTAATCTGATTTTTTATGAAAAAGACCTGATAGAGTGTGGCATTGATGTAAGAGAGGCAGCAGTATGCTCTGGCATCTGCTCACAGATCTTTCGAGAAGAATCAGGGCTTTATCAAGGAAAGGTGTGCTGCTTCGTGCATTTAAGTGTCCAGGAGTATCTTGCAGCTTTGTATGTGTTGTTGATGATGGCAGTTGAAGGGAAAAGCATACTATCCAGACACAGAGTTCCTGAAAAATCCAATAAGCTTTGGAAAAGAATAGTGAATTTGTGTCCTTCAATGAAGGAATCCATGATCATCTTACAGAAGAGTGCAGTGGACAAAGCTTTGGACCATGAAGATGGGCGCTTTGACCTATTCCTCCGTTTCCTTCTTGGCCTCTCTCTGGAGTCTAACCAGACACTCCTGCATGGCCTACTACAGAGAGGACGAATTCAGATGGGTAATGAAGAAACAATCAGTTACATTAAGGAAAAGATCAGGGAGGTTCCTTCATCAGAAAGGGTCATCAACCTCTTCCACTGTCTGAATGAACTCAATGATCACTCTTTAGTGGAAGAGGTCCAGATGTTGCTGAGAGCTGGGACTCTTTCTGGAGCTGTACTCTCACCTGCCCAGTGGTCAGCTCTAGTGTTTGTGCTGCTGACATCAGAACAGAAGCTAGATGTGTTTGACTTGAATAAGTTCATCAGATCTGATGAAGGTCTCCTAAGGCTGCAGCCAGTAGTGGAGGAATCTCAGAAGGCTCAGTAAGTATGATGGCAGTGTGTATCCACAGCATGGGAGGAGTTAATAACTCTAGCTGTGTTTCCATCCAACTTTTTTAATGCACATTTTGGCCATTTGAATAATAGACCCTGTCAGGAAACAACTGAAATTAGTATAAAATCCTTGAATGCAAATAAACAAGTGATTGACTAGATGGTGGTAGATTATCTCACTATTTGCATAGAGTATAATGTGACTACGTTTGAATTAAATCAGCATTTGTTGCACTTTTATCACGTTTTCCTGTGAAAGTTGCCCACAGCTTTTCACAACTCCTGAGCACCTGTCCATTTTTAATTCTGATATGTGGAGAAATATTTAGTCTGATTTTTGAATTGGTTTAGAAGCACAACAATATACAGACAGCAGCAGTGTCCTTTACATTGAGCATATAGTCACTGGTGGCTGTTTTCCCCTTAAGGCTCGATAGGTGTTCGCTCACTGAAAGGAGCTGTACAGCACTGGCATGTATCCTCAGCAAACCATCTTCAAAACTGAAAAATGTGGTTCTCAGTTACAACAGTATTGGAGATGTTGGGGTCCAAGAACTCTGTAGCGGACTGGAGAACCCAAACTGTGCACTGGAGACACTCAGGTAAGACATTTAGATTCTTCAATATTCACTAGGAATTAGTTCTGTTGGATAATTTTTACATTTACATTTCTTAATAAAAAAAACTTTGAAAACTATACATGAAAATCATCCCCATTATTAGAGACAGACGATTTTCTATTTTCACACATAGACTCTTATATCCTCCATTTCAATGATACAAGTCCACTGAACAAACAACAGAAGTTGTCTCAGTTTACAAAACTCAGCAAGTAAATGTTTGGACAAATGCTCAGATGGAAATTAAAAAATCGTAAAGTATCGTAAAACCACAATGTCACAAACTGTTTCATGGAACATGTTAGTGAAACTTTTTGGAATAGTATCATCTCCAAGTTGTGCAAACTTTGCACAAAGACAGACAGCTAGAGACAACAAGAGCACATTCCATCCAAAGGTAATAAGAACTATTGAGAACAATTTCAATGTTGATGACTGCTTGAAGTCCCTCTCATCTGATCAGGAAGCAGTAGAGCTGGTCAAGGAGCTTTCATCTCTGTGTCAAAAGGGAGGATTTTGTCTGACCAAATGGATGATCTGTTCAGGCACACATTCCAAAGGAGGACAGAGCCCATGAGATCAGGGAACTGGATCTAGATAGAGACAAATTATCAGTAGAAAGAGCACTTGGATTGTTATGGAGTGTAGAGGATGACACGTTTAAGTTCAACATTATTGTGAAAGATAAACCTCAAATGAACATGCTATCGATAGTGAGCTACAGGGCCGCTGACAGGTTTGGCTGGGCCCGGGACAAAATTCTCTCAATGGGCCCCCCCCCCCAAAAAAAAAACACACACACCTCTACTTTCTCAGTCCCTACCCTACCCTTAAATGACGGAAATTCAAAAAAATTACAACTTTAATTGGATAGGCTATGGATATGGACTGAGTGAAGTTATGGCTTTTCAGAATCATACCCAAGGGCGTAGGTTTGGTCTCAGCATTGGGTAGGGACACTGCCCGGCAGACACCCCCACCCCTAACATAAATTAGAAAATGTAGTTGATGTTATATTTAACAGGCAAACTTTATTAGAATATATTAACATTTGTGTACTAACTTGTGGAACTTGGAACTGATTTAAACATAATAAGAATAATAAACCCTTAGTTTAAATACAAAACTAAACGTTCTCCACATTTCTTGACATCACATGTTTTTGTTGTCCTTTTTGGATTTCCCAAACATGAGTAAGACCTCATCTGAAGCCCTGATGGTCCAGCTGCTTCTTCCTCAACTTGCACTACATATGCACTGGATTTCTTAGTTTCCTGAATGCATTTCCAAATCTTGCCTTAATGAACAAAATTACCTAATGAGAAGTACATGCAGTGCATTTGTTTGTTCTGAAATTCATTTGTAATATGTAGGTAATTGGTTCAGGTTTTATGGAGCTGTACTAAGCCTACATCATCTGGATTGCAGTGCAATTAAATAATGTATTCATGAATTATATGCTACATACATTTGGGGATCCCAATTTATTGCACCTTTTTACTACCTTCAAGTATAACATGTATTCTCAAAATAGCCAGTGTGATTGATTACATTCATGGGTAAAATTGTCTTAACATCCCTTTAAAAAACAGCATTTGAATGCAATCTTTACCAAAATGGACAATTCAACGTCTCATCTGAACCCCTTATGCTGATTAATCATCACCCTGCTCTACATCTGTAGCCTCAGGCTGCTGTTTTTCCTGCACAACAATTCATCAATTCAATAGACACTAACCATGCTTAGTTGACTGCTGACATCGGTCGAGACATTACAGGGAACGGATAGTTTTAATACTATCCTAGGGATCATATAGGCCTACCAGTTTATAGGGTGACCAGATTTGAGTTTGTGAAAAAGAGGACACTTCAACTCCTCTCCCGCAACGGAATTGGAAATGGCGTATCTTATCAGACTCAAAATGATCGTATTTGGAGGATGATTATCCTATCTGACAACACTGGGAAAGCGGTCCACCAAATTAAAGTTCTCTACAGTCAGAGCTCGCGGAAGAAGGGAGATACACTTTCCAAAACTTTTAAGGACGTTATAATTAGATTGTTATTAAGGCAAAATCCCGGACGTTTTTCAAATCCCGGCCGGACTCATTTTTTAGGTCTCGAAAAGATATGCCCAGGTAAAAAAAACATCTGGTCACCCTTATAATGAGTTGCTAGGCTGCTGGTACTAGACCCCAACTAGCATGGTTTAATTAGGTGGGTAGGGTCGCTTTTCCTTCTGGCTTCAACAAGACGAGATGTAATGCAAGCAAAAGTTACATGCTCTACACACTAACAACTTTCAAAACATGTTTCCATTGTACAATGGGTGGCGATTTAGGGTTAGCAGCTTCGCAGTGTGGGTAGTTTTCCGACTAACTAACAGCGACCTGGGCTTTTTGATTACTCTTTGGGTGGAAAACACTTCTGGGATCTCTTTTCTTTTTAGGTGTCTTTTCCCTATCTACAGACCACAAAAGGGTCAAAATATCAATGCTGAGACCAAACGAAATACTGATATGAGGCGTTATTATTTCCTGGCGTATTTAGTAGCTTACCGTATCAGACTACTAGCAGAACTCTTTAAGGATTCACGTAGTGTCTCTGACTCTGCCACTTCAGCCAGCCAATTAAATGACAGCATCTTGTCTCACAGGCTCGAGGGCGCATTGGAAAACTTAGAAATGTATTTATAACTCTTCTGGGCGACGAACATTGTATTGATAATAATACGAATGAGTTTGCAAATATATTGTGCAAAATCATTTTTTCTCAAATTTACAAAATATTGGTAGGGACTTTTTTGTCTTTCCCTAACTTTGGTCGTAACTAGTCCCTACCAACCCTATGCAAATCTACGCCGTTGCCACTAATGGAATGATGTCGTCTTTTTTCTTCTCCAAAGACCAAACCATTTTGGCATAGGGGTGATAGGGGGTTATTGGCCGTTTTTTCAAGGGCAATGAAGGCAAACAATCTAGGAGTCATTAATTGAATGCAAATAAAGCACTTTTTTCTCTAATTCAACACATTTTGAAGTATACATACAATAATTAATCCCAACTTCATGGGGGTCCAGTTATGTGCCCCCCCCCATTCCAGGGCCAGTCCAGGGCCCGGGACAACGTACCCGTTTGTCCCCCCCTGTCGGCGGGCCTGGTGAGCTAAATATATGACCCACTTGGTTTCTTGTGCCTACCCACTATACCTGCAAAGTTGCTTCTTCAGAAGTCTGCAGGAGTAAGCATCTGACAAATGGAGAAGATGGATCAATGATCTTGATTCGTTGGAGATCTTCCAAGTGGCACAGTGTGTGAAACCATTTGGGCAACTCAGACTTTTCTGATGCCAGTGATCGTGTATATGGCACCATAAGTTACTCCAGAATGACTGCCGACAATCATATAGTTCATGTGTCCTTCATGCTTGGTAAAGCAAGAGTGGCTCCTTTAAAACAGATGACCATCCCTGGCATAGAACTGGCAGCTGCAGTACTGCCTGGTAAAGTGGACAAAATGCTGAAATGTTGTTAAAGCTGAGTCAACCTTTAGGACAGTCTGTATGTAAATAGCAAATGAGCAAACAAGATTTCAGACTTTTGTGGCAAATAGATTCTCTCTCATAAGGGACAACTCAAATGTATCATAATGGAGGTATATTGGAACCAAACTGAACCCAGCTGACATCAAGAGCGCATTGGTCAAGTGCAAAGCATGGATCCAGGGACCAACGTTTCTGAAGAGGACAGAAGAGGAATGGCCTCAAACCCCATGGAGTCCCTCTCACTCACTCAGGATTACCCAGAGGTGGAAAGGAATAGCACTGTGTTCAGTTTTGGCACCAAAGGCAAAAGAAAAGGAAAAACCAACAAACCAGCTTTTAGAACACTTCTCTAGTTGGCACAAATTAAACAGAGTAGTGGCAAGGTACTTGAAGGGTATTTGAAGGGTATTTAAAGTTAAGGACATTCTCTTGTGTAGTAATGAATGGCCATCATAGTGTTCTGCCAAAATCACATACTAACAAACTCACCCACACACACACACACACACACACACACACTAAAACACCCGCACACAGACACACACTCAAAACCAATTTACACACACACACACACACACACACACACACACACACACACACACACACACACACACACACACACACACACACACACACACACACAGAAATACATACAAACAAACATACATACACACTTACAAATTAACTGTTTTTTCTGTCTAAAGGAAATACATAAAAAAAAAATCCTTTTCTCTCTACAGCCTGGGAGAATGCAGTATTACAGAAGAAGGCTTCAGTTGTCTTGCATCAGCACTGAGATCAAACCCCTCACACATCAGAAACCTGCAGCTGTGGGGGAATAAAGCAGGAGACTCAGGAGTGAAGCATCTTTCTTCTTTTCTGGAGGATCCAACCTGTCACCTGGAGATCCTAAAGTGAGTATCACAAGACCAAATACTGAGTTGATGTCAGTGAATTTGATAGTGAAAGTGAACTCTCATCCTCTTCACGTGCAAATGGATAATAATGATTCAGCAGTGTAGTGCAGATCAGCATAGTGTATGTGTAGTGCAGATCAGCATAGTGTGTGTGTAGTGCAGATCAGCATAGTGTGTGTGTAGTGCAGATCAGCATAGTGTGTGTGTGTAGTGCAGATCAGCATAGTGTGTGTGTAGTACAGATCAGCATAGTGTGTGTGTAGTGCAGATTAGCATAGTGTGTGTGTAGTGCAGATCAGATCAGCATAGTGTGTGTGTAGTGCAGATCAGCATAGTGTGTTTGTAGTGCAGATCAGCATAGTGTGTGTGTAATGCAGATCAGCATAGTGTATGTTTAGTGCAGATTAGCATAGTGTGTTTGTAGTGCAGATCAGCATAGTGTGTGTGTAATGCAGATCAGCATAGTGTGTGTGAAGTGTAGATCAGCATAGTGTGTGTGTAGTGCAGATCAGCATAGTGTGTAGTGTAGTGCAGATCAACATAGTGTGTGTGTTGTGCAGATCAGCATAGTTTATGTGTAGTGCAGATCAGTATAGTGTGTGTGTAGTGCAGATCAGCATAGTGTGTGTGTGTAGTGCAGATCAGCATAGTGTATTTGTAGTGTAGATCAGCATAGAGTGTGTGTGTAGTGCAGATCAGCATAGTGTGTGTGAGTAGTGCAGATCAGCATAGTGTGTGTGTTGTGTAAAAATGGCAGAAAGGGAGCTGAGGAAGAAATGTGCTGCAGCCAGCCGCAGTAGCTGCAGAACCAGAGCAAGCAGAGAAGAGAGTGAGCTCAACATCAGGAACTGTTTAAAAGTGTCCCGCCAATCGGTTGCCATCTAGCCACATTGGCCAGACCAGACAGCTCCCCCTGCAGACTGGAGGGAGAGGGACAGCTCAAAGTCTTAATATGACCAAGGTTTGAGTGAGGCAGACCCTTCACTGCAAAGCTGGGCGTGACACTCTCACATATTACAAATATATACACACAAACACATTCCACACACACACACACACACACACACACACACAAACTTACAAATACATACACTGGTGTGTGTCTGCAAAGCAGACTGTGTGTAGAGCAGTAAATACAGCAGTAAAACACTTCTTACAATACTCCCGTCCCATCGTATTATACAGACACACAATATCAAGAAAACACATTGGCAGTAACATTTTATTATCCAAAAGTAAACATGGGCAGTAACATTTTATTATCCAAAAGTAAACATGGAATATGTGTCCTGTTCTCTCTACTTTCTGTCATGCTAAAATAAAGTGAGCTCCACAAGACAAAGTACTGACTGCTGACAGGGAATTTGACAGGGAGAGGGAATTTTCATGTTCCCTCTCAAACACGCGCACACACACACACACATGCAACACATAATATAGAGACACACACGCATTTCACATAATTTTGAAATCCAAAGTATTAACTGTATTATTCTCACATACTGTACTTTGTACATTTATACTCTCTCCTTTCACAAATATGGATGTGGTTTATTTTGATGTCTTACATGTCCAGCATGCACAGAGCACATGAGGTAATAACTGCTTCCCTCTTTGTCCTCATGTGTGTCCCTCAGCTTATCTAATGGAGTATTTCCTTCTTTCTCTCTACAGCCTGACACGCTGCAGTATTACAGATGAAGGCTTCAGTTCTCTTGCATCAGCACTGAGATCAAGCCACATCAGAGAGCTGCAGCTGGGTGGGAATAAAGTAGGAGACTCAGGAGTGAAGCATCTTTCTTGTCTTCTGGAGGATCCCAAGTGTAAACTGGAGAAACTAGTGTGAGTATCACAAGACCAAATACCAAGTTGGTATCAGTGAATTCGACAGTGAAAGGGAATTGTCACGCTCCTCACATTTAAAGGGGTAATGTTAATCCAACAGTAAAGTTCTTATCACTCCCCCTTTCCATCGTTACTACATACACACTTACAAACACATACTCGCTTACACAAGCATGTACACACACAAACACACAAAACTCACACACAAATACACACGCACACACACACAGACTTACAAATACATACACTGGCGTGTGTGCAAAGCAGACTGTGTGTAGAGTAGTAAATACAGCAGTAAAACACTTCTTACCACACTCCCGTCTCATCGTATCACACAATATCAAGAAAAAACATTGACAGTAACATTTTATTATCCAAAAGGAAACACAGAATATGTGTCCTGTTCTCTCTACTGTCTGTCATGCTAAAATAAAGTGAGTTCCACAACACAAAGTACTGACTGCTGACAGGGAATTTGACAGGGACAGGGAATTTTCATGTTCCCTCTCAAACACGCGCACAGATACACATGCAACACATAATATAGAGACACACACACATTTCACATAATTTTGAAACCCAAAGCATTAACTATATTACACTCACATACTGTACTTTGTACATTTATACTCTCCCCTTTCACAAATATGGATGTGGTTTATTTTGATGTCTTACATGTCCAGCATGCACAGAACACATGAGGTCATAACTGCTTTCCTCTTTGTCCTCATGTGTGTCCCTCAGCTGATCTAATAGAGTCTTTCCTTCTTTCTCTCTACAGCCTGGTGAACTGCAGTATTACAGAAGAGGGCTTCAGGTCCCTTGCATCTGCACTGAGATCAAACCCCTCACACATGAGAGAGCTGTGGCTGGAAGGGAGTAAAGTAGGAGACTCAGGAGTGAAGCATCTTTCTTCTATTCTGGAGGATCCCAAGTGTAAACTGGAGAAACTAGAGTGAGTATCACAAGACCAAATACTGAGTTGGTATCAGTGAATTTGACAGTGATAGTGAACTGTCATGCTCCTCACATTTAAAGGGATAATGTTAATTCAGCAGTAAAGTTCTTATCACTCCCCCTTTCCATCGTTACTACATACACACTTACACACACATACTCGCTTACACAAGCATGTACACACACACGAACACACACACACACACACTCACACACAAATACACACGCACGCACACACAGACTTACAAATACATACACTGGCGTGTGTGCAAAGCAGACTGTGTGTAGAGTAGTAAATACAGCAGTAAAACACTTCTTACCACACTCCCGTCTCATCGTATCACACAATATCAAGAAAAAACATTGACAGTAACATTTTATTATCCAAAAGGAAACACAGAATATGTGTCCTGTTCTCTCTACTGTCTGTCATGCTAAAATAAAGTGAGTTCCACAACACAAAGTACTGACTGCTGACAGGGAATTTGACAGGGACAGGGAATTTTCATGTTCCCTCTGAAACACGCGCACACATACACATGCAACAAATAATATTGAGACACACACACATTTCACATAATTTTGAAACCCAAAGCATTAACTATATTACACTCACATACTGTACTTTGTACATTTATACTCTCCCCTTTCACAAATATGGATGTGGTTTATTTTGATGTCTTACATGTCCAGCATGCACAGAACACATGAGGTCATAACTGCTTCCCTCTTTGTCCTCTTGTGTGTCCCTCAGCTGATCTAATAGAGTCTTTCCTTCTTTCTCTCTACAGCCTGCAAGGGTGCAGTATTTCAGAAGAGGGCTTCAATTCCCTTGCATCTGCACTGAGATCAAACCCCTCACACATGAGAGAGCTGTGGCTGAAAGGGAGTAAAGTAGGAGACTCAGGAGTGAAGCATCTTTCTTGTATTCTGGAGGATCCCAAGTGTAAACTGGAGAAACTAGAGTGAGTATCACGAGACCAAATACCGAGTTGGTATCAGTGAATTTGACAGTGAAAGGGAATTGTCATGCTCCTCACATTTAAGGCGAGACATGGCAGGTGAATAGGGTAAAACATTTAAATACAAGGGATCACCATGAAACTTTACCAGTTGACTTCATACATCATTACAAGAAAAAAATGTATTACAAGTTTTAGAATTTTGCATATTTAATTATGCTAATTATGCTGGATCTCATTAAATATGCACGTTTTTGCATATATTTCAGGTACATGAATCTTAAACTGTGATGAAGCCAGGACCAAAATTCTTTTTTTATTTTGTTTATATATCAAATGACAAAAAATACTCAGATGGATTTTAGGATATCTGCTTTTATGACCTGGGAAATCAAAATATACTATCCGTGGCCTTAAAAACCCTATTTTCGCCATGATTTCCAGGTAAAATGACCCATAAATCTGACCAGGAACAATTTATAAATAAATACATCTGTAGATGTCTTCATAACAATGCTATGTGTGAAACTGGGAAGTGTGGTGTACCTAGGTTCTACATAGGCTGAGAAATGTGTACCTAAAAATGAAAAAACACTCATTTTGAGAAAACCGCATTTAAAGACAACACGTGGGGCACTGAGCGAATCACGTTAGCAGAAAAGCGCCGTCAGCCAATGAATCCCTTCAGAAAGTCAGGATTGGTTGCTGAAAAGAAAGGAAATGCCCATATTTGGATTACACAGCCTTCTGATCGAGGCTCATAGCGTTAAAGTCATTCCAGGCATGACAGATGTCGTGTAAAACGACGAAACGCTGAACGTGGTTCAAGGGAGAATTCTTGGTAAAGTTAGGAGAAAATGGATGCCGCGGCTGAACTAAATGCAGTGAAACAGACACTTAAATGTGTAATTTTGACGTTTTCTTTATGGTAGTATGAAAGATAACAAGTTAAAGAGGCAAACTAGCCCAAAATCTGAAATTTGACCAGGGCATGAAAAAAATCGATATTTCACCTGCCGTGTCTCGCCTTAAAGGGATAATGTTAATCCAACAGTAAAGTTCTTATCACTCCCCCTTTCCATCGTTACTCCACATCCACTTACACACATATACTCAGTTACACAAACATGTACACACACACACACACACACACACACACACACACACACACACACACACACACACACACACACACACACACACACACACACACACACACACACACTCACACACTTACACACACACACACTCACACAGACATGCACACGCTTACTCGCACAAACACTAAAACACCCGCACACATACAAACAGGCACACAGTAAATCACCCACTTATACACACACACACACAAGCAGACTTACAAACCAGCGCTAAGACACACACACACACACAAACTCACACACTGTTACAACCAAATGGCCCAAAGTGGAAATAAAATAGAGACCATACCAATTTAAAGTTTAAATTTAAAAGATTATTTATTTAATGATTGAATCCACTACTGACAAAGCAAGTTAGTAAGTAAGTGGGAAGCAGGAAAGAGCAAAGCACAATGTAGTGCAGATCAGCATAGTGTGTAATGCAGATCAGCATAGTGTGTGTGTAGTGCAGATCAGCATAGTGTGTGTGTAGTCCAGATCAGCACAGTGTATGTGTAGTGCAGATCAGCATAGTGTATGTGTAATGCAGATCAGCATAGTGTATGTGTAGTGCAGATCAGCATAGTGTGTGTGTAGTGTAGATCAGCATAGTGTGTGTGTAGTGCAGATCAGCATAGTGTGTGTGTAGTGCAGATCAGATCAGCATAGTGTATGTGTAGTGCAGATCAGCATAGTGTGTGTGTAGTGCAGATCAGCATAGTGTGTGTGTAGTGCAGATCAGCATAGTGTATGTGTAGTGCAGATCAGCATAGTGTGTGTGTAGTGCAGATCAGCATAGTGTGTGTGTAGTGTAGATCAGCATAGTGTATGTGTAGTGCAGATCAGATCAGCATAGTGTGTGTGTAGTGCAGATCAGCATAGTGTGTGTGTAGTGCAGATCAGCATGGTGTGTGTTTAGTGTATAAATGGCAGAAAGGGAGCTGAGGAAGAAATGTGCTGCAGCCAGAACCCAGTAGCTGCAGGACCAGAGCAAGCAGAGAAGAGAGTGAGCTCAACATCAGGAACTGTTTTAAAGTGTCCCTCCAATCGGCTGCCATCTAGCCACATTGGCCAGAGCAGACAGCTCCCCCTGCAGACCGGAGGGAGAGGGACAGCTCAAAGTCTTACTATGACAAGGGTTTGAGTGAACAGACCCTTCTCTGCAAAGTCGGGCGTGACACACACACACATACTTGCAAATTCATTCACTGGTGTATATCTGCAAAGCAGACTGTGTGTAGAGCAGTAAATGCAGCAATTAAACACTTCTTACCACATTCCCTTCCCATCTTTATCATACATACACACACACACACACACACACTCAATATCAAGGCAAGACATTGACAGGATTATCTGAAAGGAAACACAGAATATGGGTCCTTTTCTCTCTACTGTCGGTCATGCTAAACTAAAGTGAGTACCACAAGACCAAGTACTGACTGCTGACGGGGAATTTTCATGTTCCATTCCACACAACCACACATGCAACATCATATATCAACATCATAATATTGAGACACACACACATTTCACATCATTTTGAAACTCAAATGCATTAACTGTATTACACTAACATACTGTACTTTGTACATTTATACTCTCCCCTTTCACAAATATGGATGTGGTTTATTTTGATGTCTTACATGTCCAGCATGCACAGAACACATGAGGTAATAACTGCTTCCCTCTTTGTCCTCATGTGTGTCCCTCAGCTGATCTAATGGAGTCTTTCCTTCTTTCTCTGGACAGCCTGGGAGAGTGCAGTATTACAGATGAAGGCTTCATATCTTTAGCATCAGCAGTGAGATCAAACCCATCAGCCCTCAGAGAGCTTGGCCTGTTTGGGAATCTTCCTGGACCCTCAGCACTGCAGTTGATCTCTAAACTTCAGAAAGATCCAAAATGTAAACATATCAAAATTCATATCTAGGCTCATAAACCCATTCACTTTTTGTTCCACATAAAATATTTCTCTACATTGTGTATAAAACAAATGATTTAATCTGATATAAAAACGATTTCTCTTTAGTTACTGGAATGATTAGTGACATCTTGAAGTCACTGCATATATGATTGGATTGGATTGGATTGGATTCAATTTATTGTCATTGCACAGAGTACAGGTACAGAGGCAACAAAATGTATGTATGATAGTTGTCCAACAGCTCCTTTCCACTGTACCTGTCTTTTTTTTTGGAAGAAATGATACTTCCTCCTATCTCTGTACTCCACTGGACTGTAAATATATTTCCCTCTCCCTTGTATACTACTTCCATCACGACACTATTTCAAGCAATATCTACGTATGTTTGTTAAATTAACTAAAGAAATCATTAAAAGAGTTTGTCAGTAGTGTTTTATAAATAAGGCTTTCATTAATATTCCCTTAATTCTATTATTGATAATAAACATAACCGATTAGAACATATTAATGTTTATTGTTCAATGATTATATATTTGTGGTCATTTGGAGTTCACACTGAAAATAGTCTGTGTGTGATTCCACTGTGTGCTCTTCAGCACCGCCTGCAGGAGACCAGAGGTAACTGCACTTACAGAGGGTAAAGCAGCAGTGCAATACCAGCAATGTACACCAGAGGGCATAAAAGAGCAAAAGGCATTGAGGTTTACAGTTTTTTACAATTGCTAAAGCACATTCTTGAACTAATTTTCTCTAAACTCTAAACACAAAACCTCATCTTCAAGCACTATTTACAAAACCTCTGAAGCATCTTGCAAAATGAAACTTTCGCCTCAAAACTGTTTTACCTGTGCCCAAAATCAAACACTGCTCTCAAATCATAAACAAAGTGATCAAAACGATATACACTTTCAAGCAGTCAGTAAACAATACACCAAAAAGTAGAAAACACATTGTTACTGTAAAACATATAGTTCTCAGGGAGAAGCACTTTTTTTAAATCTCAAAACAAATTTCATATTTATCTATCATTGTCTTTTGATGAATGAAAACATGTTCTCTCATAGTAGCTATACAAATGTATCAGAAATTACTACTTTGCTTTGCTCTAATTTGTGTTAGTTCTTTCTCCTTCTTGTACCCCTATAGTACTGTACCCAGCATCTCACAACTCACTCTTGTTCTTTGTTGATATGAACCTGCAACCAGTCAAAATCTATTGAGCAATCAGTACTGTTACTGTACCAAATAGAAAATACAATGTTCAGGGCCATACAACTTGTTGTAATTGTCCTTATACAGCCGACAATGCACTGTAGGCCTACTAGAGTATACACTACCACAGTAAAAGGGACACTAATCAAAGGAGTCAACGTGGTGTTTACTTGTCCTCCTCCCCTCACATTGTTTCTTCTATTCATTCTTAGACTTTCTCCTTCCCACCTTCAACAACCTGTTTGCTCCCTAAACTGGCTCATATTGGCTGTGTCACATCATTTGATACAAGTTAAATCCATTTTGAGTGGTTGTGTTCAATCAATGACATTTGTTCTCTATTTGTATTTGATTGTTGCCACTTGTGTTTACCAGTATGGATGACATGTGAATTAGAGTGCAGAATATGTTTTAAGACTGAGAATGTGTTTAGAGTTTTGCTGAAAATTCTAAGTGAGACCTGCAAATTGTGTTTTTACCATGTGAAATAGTTTAAGGTATTGACAAAAGACTGCACAATTAGCTTCATGAGTTCAGGCAACAGAACTTTTTTCAGCCAGTGGGTTTTAGTGTTTTAGCAATTGTAAAAAAAACTGTAAATGAGGTGCCACCTTTGCCTGCAACATCACCTGTTCAATATGACGGTGAGATAAATGTGGAACAAACACAAAACATAAACAGGGTGGAGATGCAACAAGCAACACCAAGTCATACTGCAAGTCATCATCTGGATGTAATAATAGTATTGTACACTGGAGGGCACTCTTCATGATACAATACATACTTACGTAACAAAAGTGTCTGATAACCTTTGAGCCCACAATTTAGTTGTAGGTAACAGACATCAGTTTGTATCTGACAATCCGACCCGTGACCCTGGCAGACGCGGTGGTCTAATCCTCCGGGAACTTGTAGGTCAGTGATTACCATCACTGCAGAAAGCCTCGGTCAGATCCATACGGCCTACATGCTTCGTGTTCTGTAGCACTAGAACCAAGGATCCATCACGTTTCCGCTGGTAGAACACCACATCCCTGTTCACCTGAGGAACACAGCTTATTCTGAGTGCAATCAGTAGTAGGGGTTTACTACTTAGGCACACTGGAATGGAACTCGTAATGTTGGTACACAATGGGAATTACCCATGTGTCTTGAAAATGACTTGTGAAATGTGGGCTAATGTTTTAAGAATGTTTTGAACTGAAGTGATCTTGATGTTTTCTTACCTCTGCAGACTCGAATGGGGAGTGAAATGGGCAGCAGATCATGCTGTGTTTTAGGACCAAACAGTACATGCCTGGAGTTCATACACACACACACACACACACACACACACACACACAGACACACACACAAGACCTCATCTGTACATGCCTGGAGTTCATTACACACACACACACACACAGACACACACACACACACACGCACGCACACACAGACACACACACACAGACACACACACACACACACACACACACACACACAGGACCACACCTGGGTACTGTTCGGCGACGCTCGCTAAGCGGTTTAGCGAGCTAAATTCCAGGCAAAAAAAAAGACAACATCCCCCAGCGAGTTCACTGAAGCAACTTTTTTATTAATAACCATGGTAACCAATCACTTAGCACTTACCTGCTCCAGGGCAGGCTAACCAAAGTTTAGCTGGCTAAACTTGCCACACCCACGCCAAAAGGAGGGATCCCATTGACAAGGAGTCATAAAGTTTGATTAGCGTAGGAAAAGTTCTTTGCGATCGCCAAGAAGATCCATTTTTCCATCATGATGAGTTCTTGTATGAGCGCTACCGATCCACCCGACAAGGAATAATTAATTTAGAAGACCTTCTCGAGTCATTTATTGCATACACCACCGTAGATCATTGCATGTCTTCACTTTTTGTTATGTCGGCGATGCACTCATAATTATATGACATTGGTACAGTTAATAAACCCGAAATAACTTTCATTCGCAGCCTCAGACGTGATTTTTAGTTTGCACATGAATAGCCTACTAACGTTTTCTTTGATCCCAGGAAATTTGAGCACATAACCCATCTCCATTACGGAGATATTGGCGAAAGTTGTTTAAGTTCTTGTCCCACAATCACGATGCTATTAACCATACGTCATCAACAAATGCAACTTACATCATTGCAAACGTATAGTTTTGCAAACGTGTCTGGTTTTTGTGCAGTAGCCTAGTTAATAAAGTCTACCTCAGTCTTCTTCACAGCATATATTTTTTGTAGAAAAGGTGGATGCATGATAAGAAGAGAGAAATGCTGCACACAATATATTTTCATGCTTCAATTTATTGAATTTCTTATTAATACATTTACATTTAGTCATTTCGCAGACGGTTTATTCAAAGCTATTTACAAGGAGATGTAAAGCTACAATTTCAAGGAAAGCAAAGGGGTTTGAACTAGCAATCTGTAGCATGCAAACCATGAGTTCTACCTCAGATACACATAATAGACATTGGAAAAGATATCACAACTTAGACAGCCTAAAGACATTTTCTTATATTGCTGTCACAGACGAGGCAGTGTTGAATTTTGACATGATTATGGTCTTGAATTCTTAATAACGCGTTCATGGTCATATCCTGCCTCAGCGGAGAAAAAAAGGAGTCTTTTTCTTTGAGTTTAGACTTTTGTCTGGAAAAGAAATTCATGGTTTTGGTGATCGACCTATCCTGCCTTTTGAAGCAGGACGTGCTTGCGCAATTTAGCTGATGATTTTAGCCTGGGACAAATTAACAAGAGGTTAAAATAAATTAGCGCCCGTCGCCAGACGGGCTTGGCCTGTTCTCAATTAGCGAGCTAGTTAATCTCCATTCGCGAGCTAAATTAATTATCTTGCTTCAGTTGTACGCCGAACAGGGCCCTGTACATGCCTGGAGTTCATACACACACACACACACACACACACAGGACCACACCTGTCCATACCTGTGCCCTGTTCGGCGTACAACTGAAGCTAAGATAATTAATTTAGCTCGCGACTGGAGATTAACTAGCTCGCTAAATGAGAACAGGCCAAGCCGGGCTGGCGACGTGCGCTAAAATAAAAAATTGTCTAGTTAAGTTATCTCGTCAGCTAAATCGCGCGTGCACGTCCTGCTTCAAAAGGCAGGAAAGGTCGATCACCAAAACCATGATTTTTAATAGTCTAAACTCAAAGAAAAAGTATCATTTTTGTCTCCGCTAAGGCAGGATATGACCATGAACGTGTTATGAAGAATTCAAGACCATAATCATGTCAAAATTCAATAATGATTCAGTAATGTAGATGGGTTATGTGCTCAAATTTCCTGGGATCAAAGAAAACGTTAGTAGGCTATTTATGTGCAGACTAAAAATCATGTCTCAGGCTGCGAATGAAAGTTATTTCGGGTTTATCAACTCTACCAATGTCATATAATTATGAGTGCTGTGTTCGCATCGCCGACATTACAAAAAGTGAAGACATTCAATGTTCGACGGTGGTGTATGCAATAAATGACTCGAGAAGGTCTTTTAAATTAATTATTCCTTGTCGGGTGGATCGGTAGTGCTCATACAAGAACTCATCATGATGGAAAAATGGCTCTTCTTGGCGATCGCAAAGAACTCTTCCTACGCTAATCAAACTATTAATATGACTCCTTGTCAATGGGATCCCTCCTTTTGGCGTGGGTGTGGCAAGTTTAGCCAGCTAAACTTTGGTTAGCCTGCCCTGGAGCAGGTTAGTGCTAAGCGATTAATTATCATGGTTATTGATCCGAAGTTGGTTCGGCGAACTCCATAAAGCAGTGTTGCCTTTTTTTTTGCCTGGAATTTAGCTCGCTAAACCACTTAGTGAGCGTCGCCGAACAGTACCCTGGAACTCATATTCACACACATACACACACACACACACAGGACCACACCTGTACATACCTGGAGTTCATATACACAAAAACACACAACCATTTATGAAGTTTGACTAGAAGAAAAAGATGACGTGTGTATATTTATGTGTGTGTGTCTTGGAAGGGCGTGGTCTTTTGTATTTGTTTGTTTGTGTTTACATGTGTGTGTCTGACTGTCAGGCTAGACGTCAGGCTAGACACAGACTTAAATATGATGGAGTTTAGTCAGGCTAGACACAGACCTAATGATGATGAAGTTTAGACAGGCTAGACACAGACTTAGGAGTTTAGTCAGGCTAGACACAGACTTAAAGATGATTAGGTTTAGTCAGGCTAGACACAGACCTAATGATGATGAAGTTTAGTCAGGCTAGACACAGACTTAAATATGTAGGAGTTTAGTTAGGCTAGACACAGACTTAGGAGTTTAGTCAGGCTAGACACAGACTTAAAGATGATTAGGTTTAGTCAGGCTAGACACAGACCTAATGATGATGAAGTTTAGTCAGGCTAGACACACACTTAAATATGTAGGAGTTTAGTCAGGCTAGACACAGACTTAATGATGATGAAGTTTAGTCAGGCTAGACACAGACTTAAAGATAACAGTTTAGTCAGGCTAGACACAGACTTAACGATGATAGAATTTATTTGGATTCAGCCAGAGACAGATAACAGGCAAAGAGAGTACGAAGACAAACTGAACAGACTGGAGATAGCACTTAAACGAACAAGGAACAGAATACACAACGCACAGATGATCTTAAGGGTAAACAGAAGCAGTCCATGATAGGAATTAAACTTAGGAAAACCAGAACTAACTAAACCGTGGGATACGAAGGAGCAGGAACAAACACAGGGAGCTGATAGTCTTGAGCTTGAGTAGATGGGAGTTGGAACAAACACGGGGAGCTGATAGTCCGGAGCTTGACGAACGAAACAGAGATATGTTCATACACAACAAGACCAGACACTAACTGAAGGGGGCGAGGAGACTAAATAGTGAGATGGAGGGAGTGGCAGGTGTGCGTGATTAGGAAATCAGGGGACTGGGATTGTGACTGAGGCAGGTGAGTTGAATCAGGCGGGGGCGTGGCAGAAGCAGGTTTAAGCACTGGCTTGACAGAGAGAGAGAGAGTAAGAGAGAGAGAGAGAGGGAGAGAGACAGAGAGAAAAACCCTGAGACTGAAACCCCAAGTGGTTTCTTTAACTACATGATGTGCCTTAAAGGCACAGACCCCCAGGTAGAAGGTGCAGACAGTGACTGATATTTTATATACAAGTTAACAAAATTCCCCAAAGTATTTTGACATGGCCATGATCTTTACTGTCAGGTGTTGTTGCCAGTAGGCTCTGAGTAGGAAGTACACCTGATATGAATGTAGGTGATGTGATCCTGTATGGCTACATTCTTTATGTTTGACGTCATTAAACTACCTGAAGGGGATGTTGATAAACCAGCCTCTCACGACAGAGACTTTGCTCTTCATTTCGATGAGGTGCTATTCTCAGAAGGCAGACAAAAAAGCGAACTAATGTCTTTAAGGAAAACATGGTGAGTAACGCAAAATGCATACAGGAGTCTCTAGTGGGGGTAATGGTGAAGTAATGATGTCTGCAAGAGTCCCATATCCTGTTGGTGCTCCTGATGTTTCTGAGCAGGAAGTAGTTAAATGTACTCTTTATCACATGAGGAGAGAGAATGAACCTATGCTTAGTGAAATAGTGTGCCTGATTTGCTGAATCTTCTTAGAGGAAAATTTGTAACAAAGTAACAGCCAGTTAACACAAGTAAATAACGGAGGAGGGGCTTCAACATATTGACAGTCAAGCATATAAAAAGAAAGGGATACCATATACTCTAAAATGTGACCTGGATTATCTTGTGGTAGAGGAGCATTAAAGCTAGTTCATTATGTAAATGTAATAACTGGATTCATTTTAAGAAACAGTTGAATTCTGAACTGATACAATCATTCCCTCGATAAGTTCCTATAACTCTGTAGAGGTGATCAAACCTGTTAAGCAAGTTATCCTGTTGAGATATCATTGTTTGTACTGGAACAATGCCAGCCTCAAACCCATATTTAGTTTCATCTTGAGTAGTCTACTTTGAAGTATTAAAGCGTCCATGTTTATAACCTCTCCACTCCCCACCTACGCCATGTTTTCAGCCTTTTACATTTGGCTGGTCACATAACCCTGCTGCTCTTGGCTGGGATGAGGTGTGTCTAGTGTGAGGCAAATTAAAAACAGGAATTCACTAAACAGATTTTGTTTCATAGAAACAGAGGCAAGAAACTTTAATAGCTGTAAAGCATGGGTGAGACTGATTGATGCGTTATGTAAATAGTTTATAGACACTGAAGTGCAATATTGTATGAGGTACTGTGAACAGGCTTCACCTCTGATTGTGCAATCTTGTTTAATGATGTCAGGTATTGCAGATGGCCAGAGGCCTTCAAAGTCAGGGAATGGAGTTGCATCATTGTTGGTTGAAAAAGAATGTTGTAAAGGATTGAAGAGGAAGCCAGATAATACATGGAATCACATGGGTGGGGTTATCTATAATTATGGCATAGAAAGACATGGAGTTTGTCAGAAAGCAAGGAAGGAAAAGCCAGGCTGAACCACATCAAGACGACAGGTTGAAATAGATTGAGGCTGATTGAAGAGAGGAGGCAGCTAATGAAGCAATGGAAATAAACTGATGAACAAAGAGAAAGTATTTGTATTCTGCAGGCAGTGGTTAGAGGTTGTGCGTTGTGCAAGGGCTCACTATTGTCTCCCAGCCACACACACACACACACACTCACACACACACACACACACACACACACACACACACACACACACACACACACACACACACACACACACACACACACACACACACCTTCCTCTAAACTCAGAAACACAGAGCAAGCTGGTCTGGATTTTAGATGATAAGGGTGCGTCAGCATATATACCAAGTGGGAAATTGTCACTCTGTTGTCATCTTTATCATGAAGTAACAGTGCCTCATATTTTATTGTTTATCAGAGTGTCTTGGAAGTCAGGCTGGACACAGACTTAACAATGACAGTTAGCTCAGGCTAGACACAGACTTAAAGATGGAGTTTGGTCAGGCTAGACACAGACTTAAAGAGGATGAGTTTAGTCAGGCTAGACACAGACTTAAAGATGATGGAGTTTAGTCAGGATAGACACAGACTTAAAGATGTTGGGGTTTAGTCAGGCTAGACACAGACTTAACGATGATAGTTTAGTTAGGCTAGACACAGACTTAACGGTGATAGAGTTTAGTCAGGCTAGACACAGACTTAAAGATGATGTAATTTAGTCAGGCTAGACACAGACTTAAAGATGATGGAGTTTAGTCAGGCTAGACACAGACTTAAAGACGATAGAGCCAGAGGCAAACAGAGTACGAAGACAAACTGAACAGACTGGAAATATCACTTAAAAGAACAAGGAACAGAATATACAACGCACAGATGATCTTAAAGATAAACAGAAACAGTCTATAATAGGAATTAAACTTAGGAAAACCAGTAGTGATGTTACAAATGAACCCAAGGCTTCGGAGCTTGTGTCGCGAAAATGAAGCACTTTCTCACCGGAGTGCGTATCGAGGCTTGTATCGTTTTGCCGAGATGACGTCACCGGTGACGTCTGAAGCCTCATTTGAATCAAGTGTGTTGCGTTTCATTGAACAAACACACGATCCCAATGAACAGAAGTCGGATTTGCAGATGCTGGTCTCAATACGGTTTAATCGCAGATTTTAAACCACAATTAGAGGAAGTCACACCAGTAGATTTTCTGCAGAACTGAGTTCCGCGGCTCATATTTTAAAACATACTATGACACTCCCACTCAAGCGATGACTGGCTGTCCCTTTAACCCAATGAAATCACCTCCTATACTCTGACTCCAACCAATCAGAAGGCTTCTAACCTAAGTCTAATGACCCTCCCCTTCTCACTCATCTTACATCGTTGCTGTGTGTGACTAAAACCCCTTAAACTAATTAAATGAATTGTTACATTTCTTCTTACTTACTGACTTAATTGTTACAATCCCTCAAGTGCTTCACCAAGTGGTTCGTTCGTTCACTTTTCGCGGGATGCTACGACTATACGATGTCCCAAAACTCATCTTGTATTCGTGGTAGTTATTGTCAGTGGTTGGAAAATTAGCGATAGTTGGAGATTAAGTGGTAGTTGGCGGTTTAGATTGTTTGGTGTTGTTGGTAGTATAGATTATTTGAGATAGAGTTATGGACCCAGTTAGGAAGAGAAATACCTTGATCCAGTTGCACAAAGCACTTTCTCCCCCTTTTCAGTGCCCTGCACTGACCTGTTGTCCAGAAGCACTCATCGGTTTTACAAAAGTACTGACCAGTATTCCAAAAGCACTTTCACTCTGTTCCAACGGCATAGAGAGTAAAAGATAATTTACAGGCTTTTTTTTTAAATCTAAAGCATCGTTTAAAATTCGCTTTGGTCAGGATTCGAAACTAAACAGACTAACGTTCAAGACAACGACGCTTACTGTTGTGCCACCATATAATCCTTAATGTGTAGATAAAACTATTATTAGAACAAAGAATATAAAAATAAAGCCTTTATTGTCATTGTATTCGCCTACAATGAAATTTGAATTAATGGAGAAACGTTTTCTTCCACCATACGTTTGTGTGCATGTTATTTTAGCAGGCCTTGGGCACCACAACAAATTTAACAAATTCACTGTCCCGGGAAAATATTTCTTACACCGTCTTTTTATTGACCTGCAGGTGTCACTAGAGAGCGAACAACGCTTCGAGTAGTGAACCTTTTTTCAACACGTCTGGCTGGAAAGCTTTGAGGGTTCATGAAGCTTCATTTTGCCATCACTAAAAACCAGAACTTACTCAACCATGGGTTACGAAAGAGCAGGAACAAACAGGGGGAGCTGATAGTCCGGAGCTTGAGTAGACGGGAGTTGGAACAAACACGGGGAGTTAGTAGTCTGGAGCTTGACGAACAAAACAGTGATATGTCCATACACAACAAGACCAGACAGTAACTGAAGGGAGTGAGAAGATGAAATAGTGAGATGGAGGGAGTGACAGGTGTGCGTGATTAGGAAATCAGGGGACTGGGATTGTGACTGAGGCAGGTGAGTTGAATCAGGAGGGGGCGTGGCAGGAGCAGGTTTCAGCGCTGCCGTGACACAGAGAGAGAGAGAGACGTGTGTGTGAAAGAGAAAGAGAGAGAGAGAGAGAGAGTGAGAGCGAGAGAGAGTGAGAGTGAGAGCGAGAGCGAGAGCGAGAGAGACGTGTGTGTGAAAGAGAAAGAGAGAGACATAACTCTGTGACTGAAACCCCAAGTGGTTGCTTTAACTACTGTACATGATGCACCTTAAAGACACAGACCCATAGGTAGCAGGTGCAGACAGTGACTGATATTTTATATACAAATTAACAAAATTCCCAAAAGTATTTTGACAGCATTTCACAGTAAATTGCCATGATCTTTACTGTCAGGTGTTGTTGCCAGTAAGCTCTGAGAAGGGCGTACACCTTTCAAAGTCAGGGAATGGAGTTGCATCATTGTTGGTTGAAAAAGAATGTTGTAAAGGATTGAAGAGGAAGCCAGATAATACATGGAATCACATGGGTGGGGTTATCTATAATTATGGCATAGAAAGACATGGAGTTTGTCAGAAAGCTATGAAGGAAAAGCCAGGCTGAACCACATCAAGACGACAGGTTGAAATAGATTGAGGCTGATTGAAGAGAGGAGGCAGCTAATGAAGCAATGGAAATAAGCTGATGAAGAACAGAGAGGAGGTATTAGTGTTCTGCAGGCAGTTGTAAGAGGTTGTGCGTTGTGCAAGGGCTGTATCGTCTACCAGCGGGGGCGTGGCCACGTGGTGGCCAGGGGGGGCCACAGCCACTATTGGTCAGAGAATGGCCACCCTGGATGGATAATAGTCCAGAGTCAGCTGCCATCAGGAGGTCATTAGTAATTTTGATGAGGGCCGTTTCTGTGCTGTGGCGGGGACGAAAACCGGATTGGAATTGTTCATAGAGGTTATTGTTGGAGAGATGGGCATGGACCTGTGATGCCACTACCTTTTCCAGGATTTTTGAGAGAAATGGCAGTTTGGAGATGGGACGAAGGTTATTGAAGTTGTTGGGGTCTGAACCAGGTTTTTTTAGCGTGGGTGTCATTGCAGCAGATTTAAGAGAAGATGGGACTGAACCAGAGGTCATGGAAGAATGGATAATGGCAGTTATCAGGGGCAGTAGAGAGGGGAGGGAGGCTATAACCAGGGAGGAAGGCAGTGGGTCGAGTTGACAGGTGGATGATTTGGATTTCCGGATGGCATCTGATAACTCAGCGGCAGAGGGGAGTTGGAAGCATGAAAGTGGTACAGAGATGGGGGAGTGGAGAATTAGAGGGGGTGGACAACTAGACATATGAGGGGTTAGTTGCTGGTGGATGGTGGCTATTTTTGTATTAAAAAATGACATCAGGGTGTTACAGTGGTCAGTGGAGTAGAAGTGTGGGGGAAGGGAATCTGGGGGGCGCAGTGTGCTGTTGACCACTGAGAACAGGGCCCTAGTGTTCCCAGCACCAGCAGTGATTTTTTCTGTAAAGTGTTGGGATTTAGCTGAGGAAAGGGCGTCTTTGTATTTGATGACGTGGGCATGATAGATCTGCTTGTGGATAGTGAGTCCAGATCTTCTGTAAAGCCGCTCCAGCTGGCGCCCTTTGGCTTTTAGCTGACGTAGGTGAGGGGAGAACCAAGGGGCTGGGTGGTTGAATGAGACAGTCCGAGTTTTGAGGGGAGCAAGTGAGTTCAGCAGAGTTTGGAGACCATTATTGTAGAGAGAAACCAGATGATCCGGGGTGCATGGGTAACTGATGATGGGGAAATTATCAATGCCTGTTCTGAAATCAGCTAAATTGATGTTTTTTATGTTACGGAAGGACATAACATGTGACTGTTTGGTTCTGGATAATGTTAAAGATAAATTAAACGAAACAAGCATGTGATCAGAGATGGGGAGATCGACAGCAGAACAGTTAAAAGGAGTGGCACCTGAGCAACAGACCAAGTCTAAAATATGGCCTTTGGAGTGGGTAGGGAAATCAATATATTGTTGTAGGCCAAAACTGTCCAGGCAAGAAGTGAACTCCTTAGTGGAAGTATTATTAATGTTGTCCATGTGAATATTGAGATCACCCAGGACAATTATGTTTGATGATAGTGAGCAGATGTGGGTGAGAAATGTGGTGAATTCATCAATGAAATCCTTATTATGTTTCGGTGGGCGGTAGATGTTGACTAAAACAGTTGGAGCGGGACCATTCAATTGTAGAGCGACAGATTCAAAATATTGAAACACTGGCACGGTGACAGGCGAAACCTTCCAGGTCTCGCGGTGAATTATCGCAAGACCACCTCCTCTGCCGGTGTGACGGGGTTGAGAAGTGTAAACAAACCCAGGTGGAGTAGACTCATTCAGCTGAGAAAAGTCATTGGGTTGCTGCCACGTCTCCGTTAGACAAAGAAAGTCATACTTGCGGTCGAGGAGGAGGTCTTGTAGTAGTTGTCCCTTGCCAGTGATGGAGCGGATGTTAAATAGCCCAAGATGGATGTCACTGTGCTCGTTGGAGAAGCCTGCGGTGGCCGACCTGGCTAGGCTGGCTAACGCGCTGTGGTCCACCTTTCTGGGGGCATATCTCGGAGGTCGGCGGCGGGACGAGGACCAGAAGGAGCCGATAGCAGCTTACAGCATGATGTAATGAAAGAGTGAATTTAGAGGATCAAGAGAAAACAGCATAAAGAACGTGACAAGACAAACAAACTGCACCTCCTTGGCGAAAGAGATTACGCTACTAATCAGGCTCCAGTTTTGGAGAATGAGCGCGTGGGATATTCAATAGGCCTATATGTTTTAGACTAACAAGAGGCTGGATAACTAATCAAAGCTCTGGGGCCGGTATTTCAAAACTTGTAATCCAGATCTAAATGATCTGCGGCAGGTATTTCAAAATGATCCCACAGGATTAGTCCTCCTGGATTGGATTAAATTCTGATCAGATCCTAAAAACGGGTATTTCAAAGGAAATCTGATCCTGAAGATTCAGATTCAGATTTAGGAATCCAATCCTGCCTTTGACCCGGATTAAAAACTACTGTTGAGTATTTCAAAACAGGATTACCCTGATCCCACCTCAGAGGTGGATTTGAGGGAGATTACATGTAAAGGTTTTAACAGCCTAAGTGTAACTGCTCCTAAAGTTATTTGTTTGATACAGTAGCTACACTGCTGTTTGATCAATGTTTATTTATTTGCACGTTCCTTTATTTTTCAGCAAACACAGGGAAAGTTTGAATATGAATGCCTTATTTAAGTAACAGTTTTTTGTTAAATTATACCCACTGATAAAAGCCTCCACTGAAAATCAGTCAAATGTATTTATTAACATGCATTTAGCACACACAATAATTTTCATAGCCAAAGCTGTGTGTTAACTGCCTGTCTTCTCTTTCCACAAACATATGTAAAGAAAAACAAATATTAAGGTTTTAGGGCTGTCCCTTTTGTTGACAACTGTCTCTTAAAAGATGTTTACAACACATTTTAAATTCTACACACAATGCCTTGCGAGTAAATGCATTAAAATGTGGACTGTGGACCGCGACATACAGATGCTAGCCTATTTACTAACTTGTTAGCTCCTTAACACAGGAGTCAATGAAGCAGTGTTAGCTCGCATTAGCCTGAAATCTGCTTTATTTGACATCGCCAGGCTTTTCTTTCTACTTTGGGCTGATTTACGTAATTGGTTAACTCAATATAATGATTGCCTTTCATCTAGTCTTAGGACGCATCAACAGTGACCCAGATTATACTTAAATTTAGATACAATAGTGCTAGTTTATCCCTTTTCTGGTAAAATGTTCGCTCCATTTCCTGTTTCCTGACTGTGATCCAGGGGGCGGGACGAATTTGGACATCCTAATCTGCCGGTATCAGGATCACTCTGATCCAATCCAGCAAAGTTTTGATTTTTACCGGGATAGATCAGGTTGATCCGTGGCTGAGGACAGGGGGATTCGGTTATCCGGATCATTCTGATCTGGATTACAAGTTTTGAAATACCGGCCCCAGGGGCCGGTATTTCAAAATGATCCGACAGGATTAATCCTCCTGGATTGGATTAAATCCTGATCAGATCCTGAAAACGGGTATTTCAAAGCAAATCTGATCCTGAAGATTCAGATTCAGATTTGGGAATCCAATCCTGCCTTTGATCTGGATTAAACACTGCTGTTGAGTATTTCAAAATTTAAGTGGGAAACCTGGATCAGTTTGATCCTTAAAATCAGGATCACCCTGATCCCACCTCAGAGGTGGATTTGAGGGAGATTACATGTAAAGGTTTGAAGAGTTTAGATGTAACTGCTCCCAAAGTTCTTTGTTTGATACAGTAATTCACTGATGTTTGATCAATGTTTATTTTCGTTGTACTTTCCTTTCTTTTTCAGAAAACACAGCGAAAGTTTGAATATGAATGCCTTATTTAAGTAACAGTTTTTTGTTAAGTTATACTGATAAAAGAATCCACTGAAAATCAGTCAAATTTATTTATTAACATGCATTCAGCACACACACTTAATTTTCATAGCCAAAACTCAAAAGGTTATGCCAATTGGAGCAGGTCTGTTAACTGGCTGTCTTCTCTTCCCACAGACATCTGTAAAGAAAAACTAATATTAAAGTTTTAGGGCTGTCCCTTTTGTTGACAACTGTTTCATAAAAAGATACAACACATTTTGAAATCTACACTCAATGCCTTGCGAGTGAATACATTCAAATGGACTGTGGACCGCGACATACAGACGCTAGCCTATTTACTAGCTTGTTACCTCCTTAACACAGGAGTCAATGAAGCAGCGTTAGCTCGCATTAGCGCGAACTCTGCTTAATTAGAGATCGCCGAGCTCTTCTTTCAACTTTGTGCTGATTTAAGTAATTGGTTAACTCAATATAATGATTGCCCTTCATCTAGTCTAAGGACGCATCAACACTGGCCAAGATTATACTTTAATTTAGAGACAAAAGTTGAGCTAGCTTCTCCTTTTCCTGGTAAAAAGTTAGCTCCCTTTCCTGTTTCCTGTCTGTGATCCAGGGGGCGGGACGGATTTGGACATCCCAATCTGCCGGTATTAAGATCACTCTGATCCAATCCAGCAAAGTTTTGAAATACCGGGATAGATCAGGTTGATCCGTGGCTGAAGACAGGGGGATTTGGTTATCCGGATCATTCTGATCTGGATTACAAGTTTTGAAATATCGGCCCCTGGATAACCAAATCTCAGATTTCCCGCTAAAGTTTTGAAATACTCAACAGCAGTTTTTAATCCGGATCAAAGGCAGGATTGGATTCCCAAATCTGAATCTGAATGGTCCGGATCAGATTTGCTTTGAGGAGTTTTTAGGATCTGATCCGGATTTAATCAAATCCAGGAGGATTAATCCTGTTGGATCATTTTGAAATACTGGCCCCTGGAATGCAAAAAGCTTAACTGGAAAGAAGAACCAATACCAATAAAATGGAGTCACAAATGTGACAGTTAATAATGATTATCACATCTCACAGTACTACTGATGGAACTGGAAATATGCTATCTGTTGTAGTAAGACATTAACTGCTTGTTCTGTATCTGCAACTTACTCTGGATGTTTACTCTGTCTGTCTCTCCCTAAGCAATTGACATGTGACACCCCCCCCCCCCCCCCTCTTCCTGCTAGAGTCCTTTGTGTCCTGGCATTAACCATCCCCCCCCCCCCATAGGTGAACCTCTCACTGTACCCCCCCCCTCCTCTCACCTAAAGGGTGTGGCCCTCCCCCCCCCTTCTGTACTGTAACCTGACTGAATGCATAAATGCCATTGCATTATGCTATCAGGTAGGCCTTTCTCTGAGAAGCAGCTGAGAGGGGGACTCCACGCTGAAATAAACCTACAGAAACCTGACTTCGTCCTCCGGTCCATTCTTCATCTTTAGCGTGCTTATTAATATTCTTATTAATATTCTGTCACTATGGAAACAAATAGCAGATGTAGACTAGAATGCGTTTCGTGAACGAACTGCGAGAGTGTGCTTGCTCTGTTGCGGCCATGACCTTTGACATTGCAGCCATAACATCACACAAAGGATCAGACATGGGAAGAAAAGTATTAACTGTCTGAGGTGTAACTAGAAATAACCTTTATTGTTATAACATCAAGTATATAGCCATAACATCACACAAAGGATCAGATATGGGAAGAAAAGTATTAACAGTCTGAGGTGTAACTAGAAACAACCTTTATTGTTAAATCTAGGGGCAGATGTCAGTGATAATTGCTTAGATTTTCTTAATGATAATTTACAACACTTAGTAAACAAAACAAAAAAAGGTGTGGCATCCAACATGGGCCTGTAGTCTTGTAAATCACATAATGTATAGGCCTTCAATAACAGGGAGCATGAATCTATCTATATACTTATAGATGTATTCATATCTATTTGTCCATCCACGCATCCAATATAATGTGCCCGTGGGATCACGTGATGTTAACTAAAAAACGTCAGGTCCCTCCCTCACCCCTAATTAGTTCACTCGCAGTGATTCTGGAAGACGGATGTAGGATATCACGTAACCTGTTGATAATCTAGCCAAGGCCTGTATGACTGTCAGGTTGTTGACCAAAAATGTAAAGTTTATCTTTCTGTACCCATCGGTTGACCAATAAAAGTTTAAACAAATCCGAGTTATTGTCGGACCGTCGCATTTTTTTCTGAGCAAGTCGCCCCAACCGGATAACCCAGTACATCTGACGAAGTTGGCTTGAAATGTGTAAGCTGTGCTAGAAAGTTAGCACAAATAGCTAAACCTATCAACTTTCGTTGACAGCCACTGATGAGAACAGCGATGTATTATTTCAGTGTGTATTAATTGAAAATGATTAGTTTACCACCCAGATAGCAGGGAGAGGTTGGCCCAACGTTGGCCCAATGTCGTCACAGACGTTGGCACGACGGCGCATGCCAACGATGGGCCAACGGACTTTTGGCCGTCGGGGACACGTTGGGCCAACGTTGGCAAATAGGAGTGAGAGTCGGTTTTGGTTGGCTTTTAACCAATTGCCAACGTTGGCCCAACCAATTGCCAACGTTGGCTTATAACCAATTGCCAACGTTGGCTTATAACCAATTGCCAACTTTAGCTTATTTTTGTTAAACCAAGCTATTTTTCGCTTTCTATGATTTTACAGAAGTCCACCCGATGTCTATTCAATGTCATAATTCAATAATTCAAATCAGGATAAGGTGTAACAATGTCCCATAATCCAAGGACGGTCATACTTCAATTGCCACCACATTTAATGCATCCAAAAACTTAAGGCAACCTAAAAAATCCGCTTAACAAATATGTTTTTATCAATATAAATATGGTTTAATGAATCAACCTTACATATTTCAGAAGTGACAGGTGTGTAGACAATGCAAAAAGTCTTGTTTGACTCTCAGCAGGAACATCTCTTACCGTATTTTCCGATTTGTTTTGTACTGTTGCGAAATGGCAACAAAGTCGATAGCCTAGGCACGGCCCGTAAGGAATTTAAACAGACAGCAGTTACCTACAGGTAAAAAATAATTTACTGCAGGCAACACGCAAGCAAAGAAAAAACAAGCGAACACACAAATAAATTAGTCTTGGTAGGCTAGTCCGCATCAGAGCCGTCGCTGGACACATCACCAGCCGTAGAGATCATAGACATCCTATTACGTAATAGGATGTCTATGGTAGAGATAGCTCAGCTGCTAACTAAATGACAGGTAGCTAGCCAGCTAACAAAATCACGCTTAGCGTAGACAAGAATGTGAATGCTGCGCCTGCTTGCGTTACCTAGTCGATAGTGCTACGTCTTATGTGGTTAATTAACGATACGGTTCCTATACCTTTACTGATGAATGTGGATCAAAAGTTTAAATTACTTGTGGAAAATTGAAATGACTCGCTACAGTCAGAAAAAAGTGACGAAGGCAGTTCACAATATCTGCTAACGGTTTTTAATTTAATAGCTCGTGGCTATTTGTATTGTTACGCAGTGATAGAGATTCTGAAAGTGTTTACAGAGACGCGTCGCGGAATCACAATGTCTGGCCACCAGTAGGCTATATGCTTTTAATACTCATGTTTATCTTAATAAAAAAAACACAGGATTGATTACCAATATGCCCTTCAGAAAAAGGTGGAATGGTTAAAAAAAAAAAAAAAAGCACAATCAAAATGTTGGGCAGCCGACGTTGAGCCAACATGGACCCAACGTCAGCTGCCCAACCAATTGCATTTTGATATTAATGTTGGGCAGTTGACGTTGGGTCAGTGTTGGCCCAACGTTGGAATTCCAACTCCAACTGTAAAAAGCACAGAGTTGGAATTCCAGCCTTGGGCCAACGTTGAACCAACGTCGACTGCTCAACCATTGCATTTTGACGATATTGGTTGAGCTGCTGACGTTGGTTCAACGTTGGCCCAAGGTTGGAATTCCAACGCCGACGTTGCCAACCATTACCGACGTTGGGCCAACCTCTCCCTGCTATCTGGGCAGGCACTTACATCTATGTCATCCAACATGGAAAATCCATGTTCTAACTCATGTGAGTTATCGTTGGTAGGCTACTCATCATTATAGTTTTTTCAAGGCTGAAAATTGGCGATCTTTTTGGTGCTGACATATTGACGAAATTACTTATTATGTGATGAAGTCTTGAGCTGAGGTAATTATATCAGAGGCAACAAAGTTACATTCTTTGCAGCAGGAAAGTGAGTCATATGTAACAAATAATGTGTTTCAAAGAATTAGATGGAACAAATTACTTTTATTGGGTAGGTAGATATAAGATAGCCAGTGACTTCAGGCGAACTCCGGCTCCCTCCGTGGTGGACACCATAAGCAGTAAAGAGTTTGGAACATCATTTGTTGACTCGGAGCATTCTTTAATTTCTGTTGAATATGCCCGTGATATAAAGCTTGATGGTGGATACTAAACGAGGGGAAATCTACTGTACGGAATATGTAGTTTCAGAACGAACGTCAAAGATCTTCAATGGTAAGACTTGTCGGTTGTGCCTCTGTTGGTGTCTCGTAAAACGTAAGTTTTATTAAAGCATAGCGTGTGTATTGTGTAGCTATTTCATTCCGAGATGGCAGGGGAGTGAAATGCTCCGCTCTGCTGCTGGTATACAGACAGCCGGAAAGGTTACCAAACGGATAGGCCGTAGGGTGAACACGGTTTTCGTTTCAGCCCGTTCCACTCACTGGCATCTACACAATCTTTAGCTTATAAAAAAGAACGAGTCGCGGTTAGTTACCAAAAAAAAGTTCGTCGCAGATTTTCCAGTCGATTGTCTATATGGCTTTGTTTTATGCAGAACTAGAGACTTCAGAGCGTAATAAGATTTTTGTCGGGAGGCGTGCCACGGTTCGACACGTGATCATGCTACACCAATGAGAAGGCTGCATTTGTCAACAGAATGGAAAAATGGCGGCTCCCGTGTGGTTAGAAACATCGTTAAAGATAGAGGAAAACATCGGAACATCCTCAAAAGTGGGCTAAATTAATTCTAATTAGTGCTGTATAGATAGCCGCGTCCAAGAATAACAATGAGGCAAATATACGATAATGTTATTTTTATGTTAAGTCATTTACATCAAGTTTGACATACATGGGAATACCCATTACTGACGATCTTACATGGACTGTGAACACCCACCGAAGAAATCAAGGCAAAGACTGTTCTTCCTACATCAGTTGAGGAAGTTCAGCACCATCAGCTGTGTGTCCTGACAGCATCACTTGGTATGGGAACTGTACAGCCTGTGACTGCAGCACCGAATCATCAGAGCATCTCTCCATATTCTGCAGGAGACCTACAAGAAAAGACCTACCTACCAGCGCCCAAGGTATTGTAAAGGATTCCTAACATCCTGACCATGGACTTTTCAAAACACTGAGGTCAGGCAAATGTCTCTGCTGCTACAAGACCAGAACTGAGAGACTGAGGAGGAGCTTCTTTCCTCAAGCATTCCTTATCCTGAACACACACAATGACTATATACATCAATTACACCTTTTTTCACACACTGCTCTTTAAACTCCCTCTTGATATTTATGAAAAATATTTCTTGATCTATCTTTCTTCACACTCGCACAGAAAAAACAGTAGTATTTTTATGTATGTGACAAATAAACCTCCATGTATCAATAAAAGGCAGTAATTGTAAATACCAATGACCATCTGTTTGTTCATTCATTCATTCATTCTTCCACAAATGAAAACAACACTAATGAACCATAAAAAGACTCTTTATGAAACATGAAATATGATATATAAATCTGTACAAAACTGAATAAGAAATAACAGATTAGGGACACTCAGTCCTCACTGTTAGTGTCAGTGTCAGGACAGTTATCTTCCAGTTCCTACAGCAACCACATAGGTCAACTACATGCAACACAATCCTGCAGAAAAACATCTGTCTGTCTCACAGGCCCCTTTGCAGCCACAGTGTAGCACATGCAAAACACTGTCAGGGGCCGGATTTCTAGTCATCCAGGTGACGTGCAAGTTCCCATCCTCTATTTGCCAACCATATCCAGCAGGTGATGGAGCACTTATATTATGTTTGAGACAGGACCTCATTATTGCAGCCTGGTAGTTTGCCCTTTTGCAGTGCTGATGGAGGGCATCAGTGGTAGGGGGAATGGATAATTCTGGCAAGGCTGATGATGTCATACAGAAAGCCTTGAACCTTGCTTTATTTACATTATCAGCAGCCGACTGATCATATAAGTGGCATACATACTGGCAAAGAAATGCAAATGTTGACTGCTCCAAGTTTAAGTTAGTACCTAAACTTTTAAAAGCCTTTAGGTACTCATCTTTCTCACATGCAACAGAAAATGTCTTTCTTTTTCCTTTGCCATTAAAGGCACTTGTGGAGTCACACCCAGAGAATGTTTGAATTCCGATCAAGGCTGAACACACACTGGTTCCAAGAGCTGATGACACCTTGGTAATGTCAATGATACATGTCCTGTTGCCAGTCCCTGTGAAAACATATAAAGTGCATGGCAAATCTGTCTGCACACTTACAGCAATGACTGCCACATCTGTAGATGCCAGACAGTGTAGCGGGTTGAAACGGAAACAGGGTTCACCTTACAGCCTATATGAGGATGTGCATGTCTGTGAGTGTGAGTGTGCACACACTGGGCACCTTCACGAGGCTTCTCTCCAGTCTTCTCTTCCACACACACACACACACAAACAGAGTTGAAGACCTTGTAAATGTTTTCCCACATAGTATTTTTTTGCAAATGAAAATGCCAGTGAAAATGCCTTTACATATTGTAAACATATAAAAGGTCAGGCACATTTATGTGGACCTTCCCTGCCATGTACTATCAGGTGACGTTTTAAAGACCCAGCTTGTTTAGAAGTTTTTCCACATTGGCATGAGTATCAACATATGCATTTGAGAAGGGCAAACTTCACACTTCAGAATTCAAGCATTTACGTGGCTTTTCTTCACTGTGCAACCGCTGATGGCATTTCAGACTTGATGTCCTAGTGCAGTGTTTCTCAACCACTGGGCCGCTGCACTTATCCTTATTACTACTGTATTTTGTGCTGTGTCTGTATTTAACCCTTATTTAATGTTAATCACAATTACAAACGAGGGTCTGACAGGGCTTACAATTAGGTGTGAGTGCTCCAGATCAATGAGGAAAAGTCAACCCCCTCGCTGGATTTCTAAAGTTGGGATGATTATTGTATTTCTGTAAGTGTGTGTGTGTGTGTGTGTGTGTGGGAGAGAGAGAATCTGGGAGTAGAGCTGTAATGTTATAGGGGAATGAGGGTTTTTTGTTGTGACTGAAATCTCACCTGTGAGTGTGTGTGTGCGTGTGTATGTGTCGAAATGTGTGTGTAGCCTACTGTATGTGGGGTGTGTGTGTTTGTATGTGGAGTGTGTGTGTGGCTGTTGCCACCTTAAGTTTTTGCCCATTTTCTTAAATCCATAGTGTCAAAGTTAGTTAAACTCGCAGGCAAACATAGTCTTTGCAGGGGCAGTGAACCAGCTCAAGGATCACCTTTGGAGCTGGTGGAAGTGACATCCAGAGTCATAATTCTTGTCTTTGTTCATCTGTCAGACGATGTCCTCATTTCTTTGTGATTTCTAAGAAATGCTCATGACTTCTTACAATGTTGCATGGAATTGTTTGTGTATCATCTAAGCCTATGAGTTCTCATAGTTAAGATCACCTCAGGTGACGTAGGAAGTACAGTCTTTGCCTTGATTTCTTCGGTGTGCTGGGTGTTCACAGTCCATGTAAGATCGTCAGTAATGTGAATGCCCATGTATGTCAAACTTGATCTAAATGACTTAACATAAAAATAACATTATCGTAATTTTGCCTCATTGTCCTTCTTGGACGCGGCTATGTATACAGCACTAATTAGAATTAATTTAGCCCAATTTTGAGGATGTTCAAGTGTTTTCCTCTATCGTTAACGATGTTTCTAACCGCACGGGAGCCGCCATTTTTCCATTCTGTTGTCAAAAAGCAGCCTTCTCATTGGTGTAGCATGATCACGTGTCGAACCGTGGCACGGCTCCCGACAAAAATCCTATTACGCTCTGAAGTCTCTAGTTCTGCATAAAACAAAGCCATATAGACAATCGACTGGAAAATCAGCGACGAACTTTTTTTTGGTAACTAACCACCACTCGTTCTTTTTTATAAGCTAAAGATTGTGTAGATGCCAGTGAGTGGAACGGGATTCACTTTCTAAAGGACTTTTCGTGCTTCACCTTGCGGCCTAGGAATGAAATAGCTACACATTACACACGCTATGCCTTAATAAAACCCACATTACTCACATACTGGTTAACACTGTTAGAGCGGGTGTATAAACTGTACCTGAAACTGTTGCCACTACATTGGTTTTAATATTTTGCACTCTCTATCTAACCACTCGTTCAGGTGTTTTCTTGAGTTGGTACAGCACACTACTGCATACGTAGTTCCCGAACCACTTTTCCTCTCCTTTTTCACATTACTGTGTCTCTGCGTCGATATCGGCGATACCTAGCAAAATAAACCTGAGCCTGGGTGAAGGCTAAATAGCTCGCTAGCTATCATCACTCTATTCGCGATTGTATCAATAGTATATCTAGGTCTTCTTTGGTGACTGTTGTTGGACCTTTTGAACTGTCTGTGGGTTGTGAACGTAAACAACTCGCTAGCTATTACTACTACTGTATCAAGATATAAAGCTTAATGGTGGTTTTCGATTTACATGATTTTTATGGCATTTAAGAGATATAAACCTTGATGGTGGTTTTCGATTAGCATGATTGTTATGGCATTTAAGAGAGCTTCTCCTATCTCAGGGTGTGTGACGTCACAATGGCTCAACCTTCCACCATGTTAGTCAATGAGAGAAAAAGGTGATGAAAAAGAGGAATAAAAAAGGAGTGGCAAGGAGTACCGCCACGAAAAGTCATAGCGGCTTGCACCGGATCGAGCCGGACATTTCGGTGTTTGAATGGCGTCTCTATCTCAAACGGGCGAGGAGTTGTTAGCTGCAAGAAAAACGGGGAGAATAAATAAATAAATAAAGAAAACTTGACGATAACAATACTGTGCTTCCCTTCGGGCAAGCACACTAATAAAGAAAACTTGACGATAACAATACTGTGCTTCCCTTCGGGCAAGCACACTAATTATGAAAATAAAACATGGTGTAGAAATATAACAAATCAACACGTATAAAAAAGTTCAAAGTACTTTATTTGTCATTGCCACAAAGACAACGAGACAGTAGAGGCAACCAGACTTCTTACACAGCTAAATAATAATAAATAACAATTAATAAATAGATTCATAAATATCATACATAAAATAATAATAATAAAAATAATAAATGCAATATATTTCCATATCTCCATATTTCCATATTAAGGTGCATCAAGTGTTAGAGTGCACAGTCCAAGGGGGGCGGGGCGGGCTGGGCCGGGGGGAGATGAAGGGGGGGTGGGGTGGGTAAGCTGTTGAGGAGCCTTATTGCACAGGGATAGAAGCTCTTTGCCATCCTGGAGGTGCGTGCCTTTTTTGATCTGAACCTTTTCCCTGATGGGAGTAACAGGAACAGATGATGGGCAGGATGAGAAGGGTCTGTGAGGATGCGTTTAGAGCGCTGCAGGCAACGGGAGGAGGAGATGGACAAGATGTCGGGCAGCTCTACTCCAATGATCCTTCCCGCTGTTTTAATCAGCCTCTGGATGGCTGCCTGCTCCGCCTTTGTACAGCTGTAGGACCATACATTCAGGCAGTATGTAAGCACACTCTCTATAGCGCAGCGGTAGAAATTGTACAGCAGCCTCTGAGGAAGGTGTTCTTTCCTCAACTTCCGGAGGTAAAAGAGGCGTTGCTGGGCCTTCCCTAAAACGGAAGCTGTGTTTTTGACCCAGGACAACTCCTCCGTCAGTGTCAGACCCAGAAACTTTAGAGAGGTGACACGCTCAACCTCTTCACCGTTGATGTAGAGTGGGATATGGTGATTATGCTGGGAAGACTTCCGGAAGTCAATGATCATCTCTTTTGTTTTCTTAATGTTGAGATTGAGGTTGTGCTCAGAACACCAGACTGCCAGGTTTCCCACTTCTTGCCTGTAGGCAGCCTCATCGTTGTTGGAGATGAGGCCAAGCACTGTTGTATCATCTGCAAATTTGAAGATATAGTTGGATGGGCAGGAGGGAGCACAGTCATGGGTGTAGAGGGTGTATAAAAGTGGGCTGAGCACGCAACCTTGTGGGGCGCCAGTGCTGATGGTCAGATTTGAAGAGTGATGCTTCCCCAGTTGTACACTCTGTGTGCGTTTGGTCAGGAAGTCCAATACCCAGTTACACAGTGCAGCATTGAGGTTTAAGTCCTGAAGTTTGGAGATGAGTTTGCCTGGAAGGATTGTATTGAATGCAGAACTGTAATCTATAAAGAGAATACGGATGTAAGTGTTCTTTAACTCCAGGTGCTCCAGTGCAGTGTTAAGCAGCAGGGCTACTGCATCCTCTGTAGATCTGTTCGCTTTGTAGGCAAATTGATGTTGATCAAAGGAAGCTGGTGTGATGCCTCTTATGTGTTTCATGACCAGCCTTTCCAAGCATTTAGCAGGTATGGGGGTGAGAGCCACTGGCCTATAGTCGTTCAGGCACTTGACTGCAGTCTTTTTTGGCACAGGTATGATGGTTGATGCTTTGAAACATGGGGGGACATGTGAAAGGGCTAGAGAGCGGTTGAAAATGTCTGTAAATACCTCTGTCAGCTGGTCACTGCAATTCTTTAGTACGCGGCCTGCCACACCATCTGGTCCTGCCGCTTTCCTGGGGTTGATGTTTTTCAGGCAGAGTCTGACCTCGTGGGGGGTCAGAGTGGGTGCAGTATCGTCAGAGGGTAGGGGCAGAGGCAGCTCACCATTGTTGTCCCTGTCGAACCGTAACTTAACAAGGTAACTTGCCAGCTACCTTGGAAATAATGGATGCTTTTTATACCACAGCCCAATCCATCAGGAGAGACCTCCATCTCCTGTGCCCACTTGTGTGTCCATGAAGAGTGACCAGTCAAAGGGTCGTGGCATCAACTTCCAACATGGAGATGTCACCGATGGATCAATAACTGGAGGGGCGGAAAGGTGAATTATCACATCTTACAGCATGATGTAATGAAAGAGTGAATGTTAGGTGAAAATTCACTTATCAAGTTATCTCAGGACTCCGGATTTGTATATCAGTATATTTATTCAGTACTAATTGCTATCGGGCCATAAATGTTTAGCATGTCAGTCAAAAGAATCTAGCATGGGGGCTGAGTAGTTTGAGGAATCAACAAAGCTGGTGTCGCTGGGTTGCAACTCAGTCATCAGTACTCTCAGTGAAGGGAGTGAGGGGTTTAAGTGTGGGAGTGACAGGTGCTGGCCATCAGTACACTCAGTGAAGGGAGTGAGGGGTTTAAGTGTGTGAGTGACAGGTGCTGGTCATCAGTACTCTCAGTGAAGGGAGTGACGCCCCTGTCACACCTATGCGTTGGAATGCATTGATGCGTCAGGGTAAACGCATCCCCATTCACTTTGAATGGGGTGCGTCATCCTTTGCCGAACTGAATTGTGGCTCCGTTGGGTTCACGTGCGTTGCGTTTCATGCTTTGCTTGTGGCAAGAGTTGAAGAATGTTCAACTTTTCGAGAGGCAATGCATGTGTCAGCGAATCAAATTGCCTTTCATGCATAACTGACAGCACAGGCGCTAGCCAAACATATCCCGTCTATGCTCACGTCTACAGAGCAGCAAGCTCAAAAAAAAGATGCCGGCCAAGCTCCGTAGATGGTCGTATTTGTACCTACAAGTTGGTTGTTTGACTTTTTTTTTGGTTAGATTTCTTAAAAGTTACAGAGAAATAGACACTGTAAAGAAATAGACAATTTAAAAACCCCTTTATTGTAACTGAAAAATATGTCTGATAGGATTTGCGAGGTGTCTGAGCACCCTATCTAATGTTAGCATGCTACCACTCACAGGGTAAACAGCTTGCTAGTGGCGTGATTGGTTTGTTGACCTGTCAATCTCACTATAACGTCGCTGGTATCAACAGAGCCCCACGCGCCAGACTCCTCCTCCGCCATCCGTTGGATCAATGCATTCTTACGCATAGGTGTGACTGCACCGTGAAGGGTTTAAGTGTGGGGGTGACAGGTGCTGGCCATCAGTACTCTCAGTGAAGGGAGTGACAGGTGCTGGCCATCAGTACTCTCAGTGAAGGGAGTGACAGGTGCTGGCCATCAGTACTCTCAGTGAAGGGAGTGACAGATGCTGGCCATCAGTACTCTCAGTGAAGGGAGTGACAGGTGCTGGCCATCAGTACTCTCAGTGAAGGGAGTGACAGGTGCTGGCCATCAGTACTCTCAGTGAAGGGAGTGAGGGGTTATAGTGTGTGAGTGACAGGTGCTGGCCATCAGTGGTCTCAGTGAAGGGAGTGACAGGTGCTGGCCATCAGTGGTCTCAGTGAAGGGAGTGACAGGTGCTGGCCATCAGTACTCTCAGTGAAGGGAGTGAGGGGTTATAGTGTGGGAGTGACAGGTGCTGGCCATCAGTACTCTCAGTGAAGGGAGTGAGGGGTTTAAGTGTGTGAGTGACAGGTGCTGGCCATCAGTACTCTCAGTCGTTGTGGAAGCGGTGCAGGTGAGCGTGTTGAAGTTGAAGGGGGCGTGGCATGTGCAGGATCACGCTCTGGCCTGTCACCATGACTCCAATACACCTTTTATCAAATTCAGCAAATTGCTCCTCGCTGTCTTGTAGTTGCCCGTTCTGTGTTTGCATTTAAACTGTTTTAAGGGTTTTATGACTTTTATTACTTGTATTCCTTTTATCATGATTTTAGTAATCAAAGAAGCCTATCGGATCACCAGGTTCTGATATGATGTTAATATTTTTTTATTTATCTTTTACTCCATGAATTGCTCCTGCTGCTTGCTTTTATTAATTTTATGTAAGCACTTTGAATTGCAACTCTTGTACGAAATGTGCTATCTAAATAAAGTCTTACTTATCTATATTACTTCCCTTCGGGCAAGCACACTATTGTTCTTCGTTTTTTACTATTTTTTTTATTCTAGTAGTTTTTCTTGCAGCTAACTACTCCTCGCCCGATTGAGATAGAGACGCCGTTCAAACACCAAAACGTCCGGCCCGATCCGGTGCAAGCTGCTATGACTTTTCGTGGCAATACTCCTTGCCACTCCTTTTTTATTCCTCTTTTTCCATCACCTTTTTTCCTCCATAGACTTGCATGGCAGAACTTTGAGGCATTATGACATCATAATAGGCTCATTAAACTGGCTTGCACCTGTGATTCACTGACAACTCTCACTGACACCTGCGCACGGTTCCTCTTCTCTCTCTGTCCCTCTCCATTCAACTGTATAACTAGGAATATTAAGAGACACCTTCCATACCAGGGCTCTACTCACTCATGCATACTCACTCATGTTTACTCACTCGTGCATACTCACTCATGCATACTCACTCGTGCATACTCACTCAAGCATACTTACTCATGCATACTCACTCATGTTTACTCACTCATGTTTACTCACTCATGCGTACTCACTCATTTTTACTCACTCATGCATACTCACTCATGTTTACTCACTCATGCATACTCACTCATGCATACTCACTCATGTTTACTCACTCATGCATACTCACTCATGCATACCCACTCATGTTTACTCACTCATGCATACTCACTCATGCATACTCACTCATGTTTACTCACTCGTGCATACCCACTCATGTTTACTCACTCATGCATACTCACTCATGCATACTCGCTCATGCATACTCACTCATGCATACTCACTCATGTTTACTCACTCATGCATACTCACTCATGCATACTCACTCGTGCATACTCACTCATGCATACTCACTCATGCATACTCACTCATGTTTACTCACTCATGCATACTCACTCATGCATACTCATTCATGCATACTCATTTGTGCATACTCATTTGTGCATGCTCATCCAGCAGGGAGAGCTGGAGAGCTGACACCTGCCCCAATTCCAAGGCACTTGTTCTCTCGGTCATGGCCGCAACAGAGCAAGCACACTCTCGCAGTTCGTTCACGAAACGCATTCTAGTTTACTTACTTACTTGGTTCTCTTACAACTCACATGTGAAAACCAAATGTAAGAACTGAGCCATGTACCTGTTGAACCCTTTGTATTGCCCTCACCATATTTGAAGCAATTGTCTCGTCAGACTCCATAGAACATTATGGATCCTGGTGTTAAATACATCAGACTCCATAGAAAATGATGGATCCTGGGGTTAAATACATCAGACTCCATAGAAAATTATGGATTCTAGGGTTAAGGATCAGCACAGAGAACATGTTGGATTCTTGGGTAAAATGAATCAGCACATGGATGCTAGGGTTAAATAAATCAGCATAGAGAATGATGACAGACTCATACAATTACATTTTTAAACAAAGCTCCATACACAGCAGCACTGAATTGACATGGGGCTTGTTGTGTACCTAATGTATCCCACTTTCAGGCTTTAATGCTGTTATCCACTCAATGCTTTATACACAGAGGCCAGATGCAGGAATGTGACCCAGATGCTGTCTGTGACCCGTTTACCAAGTCTCAACAGGAGGACCTGAAACACATATTCCAGGTTTGGATGCAGTACTGCTATACTGAATATGTTAGAGTTGACAATACTGATCATAACTAAAGTGATGGGGAATGTCAGACTGCAGTGGATGTGTAGCACTGCAGCTGTTAGTTCACAGGAATAGAGACAAGTACACACAAGAGAGCATGCTGGGGGAATTGATACAGTTCATATGCAGCAAACACAGACATACTCATCAATAATGAAAATGAATACAGTTCATATGCAGCAAACACAGACATACTCATCAATAATGATAATGAACACAGTTCATATGCAAACACAGACATACTCAGCAGTAATGATAATTAATACAGTTCATATGCAGCAAACACAGACATCCTCAGCAATAATGATAATGGATACAGTTCATATGCAACAAACACAGACATACTCATCAATAATGATAATGAATACAGTTCATATGCAGCAAACACAGACATACTCATCAATAATGATAATGAATACAGTTCATATGCAGCAAACACAGACATACTCATCAATAATGATAATGAACACAGTTCATATGCAGCTAACACAGACATACTCATCAATAATGATAATGAATACAGTTCATATGCAGCTAACACAGACATACTCATCAATAATGATAATTAATACAGTTCATATGCAGCAAACACAGACATACTCATCAATAATGATAATGAACACAGTTCATATGCAGCTAACACAGACATACTCATCAATAATGATAATGAATACAGTTCATATGCAGCTAACACAGACATACTCATCAATAATGATAATTAATACAGTTCATATGCAGCAAACACAGACATACTCATCAATAATGATAATGAATACAGTTCATATGCAGCTAACACAGACATACTCATCAATAATGATAATTAATACAGTTCATATGCAGCAAACACAGACATACTCATCAATAATGATAATGAATACAGTTCATATGCAGCAAACACAGACGTACTCAGCAATAATGATAAAGAATACAGTTTATATGCAGCAAACACAGACATACTCAGCAATAATGATAAAGAATACAGTTCATATGCAGCAAACACAGACATATTCATCAATAATGACAATGGATACAGTTCATATGCAGCAAACACAGGAATACTCATCAATAATGATAATGAATACAGTTCATATGCACCAAACACAGACATACTCATCAATAATGATAATGAACACAGTTCATATGCAAACACAGACATACTCAGCAGTAATGATAATGAATACAGTTCATATGCAGCAAACACAGACATCCTCAGCAATAATGATAATGGATACAGTTCATATGCAACAAACACAGACATACTCATCAATAATGATAATGGATACAGTTCATATGCAACAAACACAGACATACTCATCAATAATGATAATGAATACAGTTCATATGCAGCAAACAAAGACATACTCATCAATAATGATAATGAATACAGTTCATATGCAGCAAACACAGACATACTCATCAATAATGATAATGAATACAGTTGATATGCAGCAAACACAGACATACTCATCAATAATGATAATGAACACAGTTCATATGCAGCTAACACAGACATACTCATCAATAATGATAATGAATACAGTTCATATGCAGCTAACACAGACATACTCATCAATAATGATAATTAATACAGTTCATATGCAGCAAACACAGACATACTCATCAATAATGATAATGAACACAGTTCATATGCAGCTAACACAGACATACTCATCAATAATGATAATGAATACAGTTCATATGCAGCTAACACAGACATACTCATCAATAATGATAATTAATACAGTTCATATGCAGCAAACACAGACATACTCATCAATAATGATAATGAATACAGTTCATATGCAGCTAACACAGACATACTCATCAATAATGATAATTAATACAGTTCATATGCAGCAAACACAGACGTACTCATCAATAATGATAATGAATACAGTTCATATGCAGCAAACACAGACGTACTCAGCAATAATGATAAAGAATACAGTTTATATGCAGCAAACACAGACATACTCAGCAATAATGATAAAGAATACAGTTCATATGCAGCAAACACAGACATATTCATCAATAATGATAATGGATACAGTTCATATGCAGCAAACACAGGAATACTCATCAATAATGATAATGAATACAGTTTATATGCAGCAAACACAGACGTTCTCATCAATAATGATAATGAATACAGTTCATATGCAGCAAACACAGACATACTCATCAATAATGATAACTAGAATGCGTTTCGTGAACGAACTGCGAGAGTGTGCTTGCTCTGTTTTTCTCTCATGTTTGCTCGTTTATTGTGAAAGGGTCTAGTGTGTTCGTTGGCATAAAAAGTTAGTCTTCTCTTATAAGCCTAGTTAGTACATCTGATTAGAGCTAGCAACCATGAATTGCAGATTAAGGGGTCCCCTATCAGTGTTCATTTTGGCAGCTATTTTAGATTCAGTCTTAAGACAAAAATGCATATTAGTTTTAGTCACATTTAGTCATAGTTATCAGGGGTTTTTCTAGAAAAAAATAGTAGCAGGGAGCAGACCCCTGCAACGCGCCGAGGGAGCAACGCGACCGAGGTAGCGACGCGCCCGAGTCAGGGGATGGTGTGGAAGGGGGGTCTCCCCCCTTCCACGGTGCGAAGCCTTTGAAAAATGAATGATAAAATGGTACATTCTGAGGCTATCTTAGAGAGAAATTCTAGCTCTTGTGGTCATCCTGAAAAACTAAAATACTATCAACTTTTGGTAGACTTTGGTAGACCTTAAAATCTGGTAGATTTTTTTTGAAAATAACCTTTTAAATAGTGTCCTCTGGTGGGTTTTAGGAAGAGAAATTAACAAATTTAGATTTAAAATATGGCACAAACATATTGAAGACATCTGCTGGGATTTTGTTTTGGATGTGTGTGAAGCAGGAGCGTCCACACCTGGGAGAGAAAGCTTAGGAGCAGCTACCCTTTTCCTCCACATATTTATGTGAGGCCTCATTCTCTGCAATGACTGTGATCAAAACAAAGCATTGGAACAGAATGTGCCTCCAGAAGAGCTTTATCACAGCAGTTGCTTCCCCTTTTTTGAAAATAACCTTTTAAATAGTGTCCTCTAGTGGGTTGTAGGAAGATCAATTAACGAATGTAGATTAAAAATATGGCACAAAAATAACATATTAAAGACATCTGTTGAATTATAGTTAATGTCAGATATCCTCTGCTCAATTTTCAAACTCTCCCTCACTATATTACTTTTTTGCTCGAGCAATATTCCGTCACACCTGATACGATGCCAACGTGACCGTTTCAGAGTAGCCTACTTCAGAGTACATTTCCAAAAAAACTAGTCTGTTTCTCTGACTGACGTTTCAAAGTATGTACTTTGTGCCTGCCCAGCTCTGTGCCTTTAGGAACTCCAGGGCTATGTTAGCATTGTGTGTGGAGAGACGGAGCTCCAAGTTTGAGGCTTTAAAATGCGACAGTGACGTCTGGCATATTTAGCAGAGGGGTTTAACATTTCGCTCCGCAAATAATTCCTCACATTCAGGCAAGAACGTATCTTCATATTTTCGTTTAGCTTTACGCTTTGCTGGATCCATGGCATTCTATCAGTAGATACTGCTAGTCTGGCTAGTAACTTTCTGAGACGGTGCACACATTAGAATGTTTAATGTTTGGAACATTAACGTTACTTGAAGACATCTCTCAAGATCGCGTGAAGACAAAATATACATGAATAAATACCCCATTCAAATTAGGCAGCTTTTTGTCTGTATTTCCAAATATATTGCGTGCAAAATATGCATTTTAGATGTTTGTTTTACAATATGAAAATTCTGTACACCAAGAGAAAAGTGAGTGAGCACTCGAGCTGCAGCCGAGCCGCACGTCAGCCGGCAAAGCTGCTAATAACTTTAACGTTAGCATGTCAACATGTCGACTCGGTCTGGGAAACTCCAATTCGGATCGGAATATTTTTGGAGTAATTATAAGTTATTTGAGGATCAGACACATTGTCAGGTGATGGTGTTGGGATATTTTTGCGGAGAAAAGATCGTTTTGAGAAATAGTGTATGTTGTACAGCAGCATGTAAGTACAGATCCAAGTCTGACAGGTTCAGTCGGCATTTCGGTAGGAGGGCGCATGCCGGGAGTATCGGGGCGCAGCGCCCCTGTTCCCTTGTTTAGAAAAAACCCTGGTTATCCTTCTTAGTTTAAGTCTAGTTTTCGAAAATTGAGCACACTACAATAGCCAGGTATCCTCAAACGTTTTTCAGGTAACCTAATGTATCAAGGTCTCTCATGAATCATTACTCCCAGGACACGGGTTAATGTTAACTCACGCTATCGGTCCTCTCCAACCACATTAGCAACAAAATAAACTGGTGAGCTAACAAGTTAACCATTCTTTCAGTATAAGCTACTTTTGCATATCTACAACGTATAGGTCTAGGTAGCTTACGTTTAGCCCCGTACTCAGATATTACAGCTGCTTAACACAGCTAGGATAGCTAACGTTACCGTAGTAGGAATACAAGCCTTAACCCACTATATCCACACAACTAAATTCATGAATTACTTCAAAGGTTTACTTCACAACTTGAATTAAGGAAAATTATCCCCTGTTACGGCTAGCTGAAACTGCCAGTGGATACTCCCATGGATGGGAGACGTTAGCTGCTACGGCTAACTAACACTATCAGTTTCCATTAAAATTTCAGTCAGTACACTGAAAATGCTGCCATTCAACTCACCTTAACGAAGTGGAAATACGGTAGCTAGGTTAGAAACTGTAGTTACTCTTATTCTTTCTCAAAGTTGAATTGAGAGGGACAGAGAAATACGGTTCCTCTTATTCTTTTTCAAAGTTGAATTGAGAGGGACAGAGAAAATGCGGTTCCTTGGATTTGGCGGAGGTGTCAGTGAGAAGCACAGGTGCAAGCCAGTTTAATGAGCCTATTATGATGTCATAATGCACAGAGTTCTGCCATGCAAGTCTATTGAGAAAAAAGGGGATGAAAAAGAGGAATAAAAAAGGAGTGGCAAGGGGTACCGCCACGAAAAGTCATAGCAACCTGCACCGGATCGGGCCGGACGTTTTGGTGTTTGAATGGCGTCTCTAGCTCAATCGGGCGAGGAGTAGTTAGCTGCAAGAAAAACGGGGAGAATAAATAAATAAACTAGAATGCGTTTTGTGAACGAACTGCGAGAGTGTGCTTGCTCTGTGACAGAGAGAACAAGTGCCTATGAATTAACATGTATTTACATCTACTCAATCAGTGTAGTGGGGCCTTCTTCCAATATATTTTAGCAAGCAACCAAGCTCAACCATTATATTTTGGCTCCACTGACGTTTAGACATATGAGGGTATCTCAGAGTTTCGTTATACTGACTTACTGAGCTAAGTGAATTGTTGAAATTGCTATCTTGGTAAAAGGAAACATCTCTGCAACAATATTGGAATGAATGCGGTTACATAGCCAGCTTTACTTAAAGTTTATTGTAAGATAGGCCTATATGTTAGACTTAATGCAGTTAGAGTTAGATTGTAGGTCTAGTATCAAACGTAAGCAACACTTTTACTGTATAGCTAGAGAGCACGTGTATCACATTGGTTTATAGTCTGTCAAATTAGTTCTAGTTATTGGTGTTCGTTGGCATAAAAAGTTAGTCTTCTCTTATAAGCCTATAGTACATCTGATTAGAGCTAGCAACCATGAAAAACCTCTTCTGAAACTAAGAAGGATAACTATGACTAAAACTAATATGCATTTTTGTCTTAAGACTGAATCTAAAATAGCTGCCAAAATTAATACATCTCAGTGTTCATTTTGGCAGCTATTTTAGATTCAGCAGCTATTTTAGATTCAGTGCATATTAGTTTTAGTCACATTTAGTCATAGTTATCCTTCTTAGTTTCAGTCTAGTTTTCGAAAACTGAGCACACTACAACAGCTACGCTGTGTGTACATCCTCAAACGTTTTTCAGTTAACCTAATGATTCAAGGTCTCTCATGAATCATTACTCCCAGGACACGGGTTAATGTTAACTCACGCTATCGGTCACAACAAGTTACTTGGGATATGCTACCTCATAGTTAGCTAACGTTAGCTAGCTAAACGTTTACAGAAGCTAACGTGAAGCTTCAATCAAAAATTATTAGCTAGCTTTCCAAGCTAGCTGACACAACCTAAACACTCGACTGCCCCTTTGAAGTCAACTTAACGTTGGCTAATATATTCTAATAACTAGTTATCATTGACAGTTACAAGCTAATTTACCAAACTCCTTTCTGTCCTAAATTGAGCAGTTGCTGGTGTGAGCTACAATATGGGAGCTAGCAAAGCCATTTCTAGCTCTACTTCACAATACTGCTGCCTAGTGTAATAAGTTAACGTAAAACATAAATGTTTATAAAGTATCAGACATAAACAGGATACAACACACCAGTTACCAATTGATATTATGTGTTTATATATACCGAAAATGTCAGTAAATCCAGATGATGATTATGCTGCTGCTGCTGTTGGTCCCGTCGAAAACCCTGGAGTCGCGACCCTGTCACTTGTTTCCATGTGAAATCAATGGAATGCTTCACTTTTTGGCGCCGTATTGACAACTGTCTGTCACTCGCACACTGTGCTTGTAAATTATTTTTCAAGTTTGCACGTACCTATTTATGCGAGTGAAATACTCGCACTGTAGAGCCCTGGGTGTCTCTTAATATTCCTACAGTTAAATGGAGAGCGACTGATAGAGCGGGTGACGTCACAATGGCTCAACCTTCCCCATGTTAGTCAATGAGAGAAAAAGGGGATGAAAAAGGGGAATAAAAAAGGAGTGGCAAAGAGTATTGCCACGAAAAGTCATAGCAACCTGCACCGGATCGGGCCGGACGTTTTGGTGTTTGAATGGCGTCTCTAGCTCAAACGAGCGAGGAGTAGTTAGCTGCAAGAAAAACGGGGAGAATAAATAAATAAAGAAAACTTGACGATAACAATACTGTGCTTCCCTTCGGGCAAGCACACTAATAAGTGAATTTATTAAATAATAGAATTTAACAAAGACTAGAAAATAAGGATGATTAAAGAATTGAGAATAATATACATGTGGTGTAAGTCAGCATAATGGAGTCAACCAAAGATGTGGTGTAGATCAGTTAAGGAACAACCAAACAACTAGAATGCGTTTCGTGAACGAACTGCGAGAGTGTGCTTGCTCTGTGACAGAGAGAACAAGTGCCTATGAATTAACATGTATTTACATCTACTCAATCAGTGTAGTGGGGCCTTCTTCCAATATATTTTAGCAAGCAACCAAGCTCAACCATTATATTTTGGCTCCACTGACGTTTAGACATATGAGGGTATCTCAGAGTTTCGTTATACTGACTTACTGAGCTAAGTGAATTGTTGAAATTGCTATCTTGGTAAAAGGAAACATCTCTGCAACAATATTAGAATGAATGCGGTTACATAGCCAGCTTTACTTAAAGTTTATTGTAAGATAGGCCTATATGTTAGACTTAATGCAGTTAGAGTTAGTCTCTAGGTGTAGTATCAAACGTAAGCAACACTTTTACTGTATAGATAGAGAGCACGTGTATCACATTGGTTTATAGTCTGTCAAATTAGTTCTAGTTATTGGTGTTCGTTGCCATACAAAGTTAGTCTTCTCTTATAAGCCTAGGTAGTACATCTGATTAGAGCTAGCAACCATGAATTGCAGATTAAGGGGTCCCCTATCTCAGTGTTCATTTTGGCAGCTATTTTTAGATTCAGTCTTAAGACAAAAATGCATATTAGTTTTAGTCACATTTAGTCATAGTTATCCTTCTTAGTTTCAGTCTAGTTTTCGAAAACTCATTACAATTTAGTCTAGTTTTAGGCACATTTAAAATTCCATATTATAGCCACATTAAACTCCTTCCCTTCCCTTCTCAGGCCCAGGGACCTCCTGTGTTGTGTCTACTGCATAGTAGTCTAGCTTGCAGTACTTAAATTGTGGATGCAATTAGTCTCCAAGATACAGATCAGCTGAATTCCAATTAAATCAATGTAAATAATAATTTAAGGCAATACTTGATAAACAGAATTGTCATTCAAATATATGAGAATATCACGTCTAGATTAAATCAACCACATATCCTCCATATGAAATGCTGTGAAATCTCATTACCAACAGATTTAGCTAGACGGATAGTTTTGACAGTTGAAAGTGGTGTCAATGATAATAACAATTGCCCAAATAAACAAGGCTATTCAAACCAGTCACATATTCATTTATTTTTTGCTTGATTAATGTTGTGCGTAGCCTGTCCGAAATTGTTATCTTGGTAAAAGGAAACATACTGCAATGAGTTTACTAGCTAGCTATCAAAAGCTAGTATAATTTGGGATATGCTACCTCATTGTTAGCTAATGTTAGCTAGCTAAACGTTTACCGAGGCTAACGTGAAGCTTCAATCGAAAATTATTAGCTAGCCCTGTCCTTTAGCCCATACTGCAATGAGTTTACTAGCTAGCTATCAAAAGGTAGTATAACTTGGGATATGCTACCTCATAGTTAGCTAACGTTAGCTAGCTAAACGTTTACCGAGGCTAACGTGAAGCTTCAATCAAAAATTATTAGCTAGCTTTCCAAGCTAGCTGACACAACCTAAACACTCGACTGCCCCTTTGAAGTCAACTTAACGTTGGCTAATATATTCTAATAACTAGTTATCATTGACAGTTACTAGCTAATTTACCAAACTCCTTTCTGTCCTAAATTGAGCAGTTGCTGGTGTGAGCTACAATATGGGAGCTAGCAAAGCCATTTCTAGCTCTACTTCACAATACTGCTGCCTAGTGTAATAAGTTGACGTAAAACATAAATGTTTGTAAAGTATCAGACATAAACAGGATACAACACACCAGTTACCAATTGATATTATGTGTTTATATATACCGAAAATGTCAGTAAATCCATGCTGCTGCTGTTGGTCCCGTCGAAAACCCTGGAGCCACGACCCTGTCACTTGTTTCCATGTGAAATCAATGGAATGCTTCACTTTTTGGCGCCGTATTGACAACTGTCTGTCACTCGCACACTGTGCTTGTAAATTATTTTTCAAGTTTGCACGTACCTATTTATGCGAGTGAAATACTCGCACTGTAGAGCCCAAGGTGTCTCTTAATATTCCTACAGTTAAATGGAGAGCGACTGATAGAGCGGGTGACGTCACAATGGCTCAACCTTCCCCATGTTAGTCAATGAGAGAAAAAGGGGATGAAAAAGAAGAATAAAAAAGGAGTGGCAAAGAGTATCGCCACGAAAAGTCATAGCAACCTGCACCGGATCGGGCCGGACGTTTTGGTGTTTGAATGGCGTCTCTAGCTCAAACGAGCGAGGAGTAGTTAGCTGCAAGAAAAACGGGGAGAATAAATAAATAAAGAAAACTTGACGATAACAATACTGTGCTTCCCTTCGGGCAAGCACACTAATTAATAAAGTTCATAGGCAGCAAACACATACATACTCATCAATAATGATAACTAGAATGCGTTTCGTGAACGAACTGCGAGAGTGTGCTTGCTCTGTGACAGAGAGAACAAGTGCCTATGAATTAACATGTATTTACATCTACTCAATCAGTGTAGTGGGGCCTTCTTCCAATATATTTTAGCAAGCAACCAAGCTCAACCATTATATTTTGGCTCCACTGACGTTTAGACATATGAGGATATCTCAGAGTTTCGTTATACTGACTTACTGAGCTAAGTGAATTGTTGAAATTGCTATTTTGGTAAAAGGAAACATCTCTGCAACAATATTGGAATGAATGCGGTTACATAGCCAGCTTTACTTAAAGTTTATTGTAAGATAGGCCTATATGTTAGACTTAATGCAGTTAGAGTTAGACTGTAGGTCTAGTATCAAACGTAAGCAACACTTTTACTGTATAGATAGAGAGCACGTGTATCACATTGGTTTATAGTCTGTCAAATTAGTTCTAGTTATTGGTGTTTGTTGGCATAAAAAGTAAGTCTTCTCTTATAAGCCTAGGTAGTACATCTGATTAGAGCTAGCAACCATGAATTGCAGATTAAGGGGTCCCCTATCTCAGTGTTCATTTTAGCAGCTATTTTTAGATTCAGTCTTAAGACAAAAATGCATATTAGTTTAAGTCACATTTAGTCATAGTTATCCTTCTTAGTTTCAGTCTAGTTTTCGAAAACTCATTACAATTTAGTCTAGTTTTAGGCACATTTAATTCCATATTATAGCCACATTAAACTCCTTCCCTTCCCTTCTCAGGCCCAGGGACCTCCTGTGTTGTGTCTACTGCATAGTAGTCTAGCTTGCAGTACTTAAATTGTGGATGCAATTAGTCTCCAAGATACAGATCAGCTGAATTCCAATTAAATCAATGTAAATAATAATTTAAGGCAATACTTGATTAACAGAATTGTCATTCAAATATATGAGAATATCACGTCTAGATTAAATCAACCACATATCCTCCATATGAAATGCTGTGAAATGTCATTACCAACAGATTTAGCTAGACGGATAGTTTTGACAGTTGAAAGTGGTGTCAATGATTATAATAACAATTGCCCAAATAAACAAGGCTATTCAAACCAGTCACATATTCATTTATTTTTTGCTTGATTAATGTTGTGCGTAGCCTGTCCGAAATTGTTATCTTGGTAAAAGGAAACATACTGCAATGAGTTTACTAGCTAGCTATCAAAAGCTAGTATAAGTTGGGATATGCTACCTCATTGTTAGCTAACGTTAGCTAACGTTAGCTAGCTAAACGTTTACCGAGGCTAACGTGAAGCTTCAATCGAAAATGATTAGCTAGCCCTGTCCTTTAGCCCATACTGCAATGAGTTTACTAGCTAGCTATCAAAAGCTAGTATAACTTGGGATATGCTACCTCATAGTTAGCTAACGTTAGCTAGCTAAACGTTTACCGAGGCTAACGTGAAGCTTCAATCAAAAATTAATAGCTAGCTTTCCAAGCTAGCTGACACAACCTAAACACTCGACTGCCCCTTTGAAGTCAACTTAACGTTGGCTAATATATTCTAATAACTAGTTATCATTGACAGTTACAAGCTAATTTACCAAACTCCTTTCTGTCCTAAATTGAGCAGTTGCTGGTGTGAGCTACAATATGGGAGCTAGCAAAGCCATTTCTAGCTCTACTTCACAATACTGCTGCCTAGTGTAATAAGTTAACGTAAAACATAAATGTTTATAAAGTATCAGACATAAACAGGATACAACACACCAGTTACCAATTGATATTATGTGTTTATATATACCGAAAATGTCAGTAAATCCAGATGATGATTATGCTGCTGCTGCTGTTGGTCCCGTCGAAAACCCTGGAGTCGCGACCCTGTCACTTGTTTCCATGTGAAATCAATGGAATGCTTCACTTTTTGGCGCCGTATTGACAACTGTCTGTCACTCGCACACTGTGCTTGTAAATTATTTTTCAAGTTTGCACGTACCTATTTATGCGAGTGAAATACTCGCACTGTAGAGCCCAAGGTGTCTCTTAATATTCCTACAGTTAAATGGAGAGCGACTGATAGAGCGGGTGACGTCACAATGGCTCAACCTTCCCCATGTTAGTCAATGAGAGAAAAAGGGGATGAAAAAGAGGAATAAAAAAGGAGTGGCAAAGAGTATCGCCACGAAGAGTCATAGCAACCTGCACCGGATCGGGCCGAACGTTTTGGTGTTTGAATGGCGTCTCTAGCTCAAACGAGCGAGGAGTAGTTAGCTGCAAGAAAAACGGGGAGAATAAATAAATAAACTAGAATGCGTTTCGTGAACGAACTGCGAGAGTGTGCTTGCTCTGTGACAGAGAGAACAAGTGCCAATGAATTAACATGTATTTACATCTACTCAATCAGTGTAGTGGGGCCTTCTTCCAATATATTTTAGCAAGCAACCAAGCTCAACCATTATATTTTGGCTCCACTGATGTTTAGACATATGAGGGTATCTTTGTTGTTCTGTTTTTGTTTGTTTGTTTGCTTGTTTATTGTGAAAGGGTCTAGTGTGTTACATTTGGTCATAGCCTAATAGTTCCAGAGTTTCGTTATACTGACTTACTGAGCTAAGTGAATTGTTGAAATTGTTATCTTGGTAAAAGGAAACATCTCTGCAACAATATTGGAATGAATGCGGTTACATAGCCAGCTTTACTTAAAGTTTATTGTAAGATAGGCCTATATGTTAGACTTAATGCAGTTCTCTCTCAACAGTGATGTCTGGCTTGTTATATGTTTTATCCATATAAGGAGGGGGCAGCTAAACTCGAAGACTCTCAGAAAATATCTAAAGTGTAGCTCACTAAACTAGAAATATATTGAAATGCCATGAGATGTAGGCCTACCACTAACCATTTCACATTTACAGACATAAACCTATATACATGACACAAAACATCTTCCAAAGACTTTATTATCTCAGCTGCATTATTCAGTAGCACAAAGTAGTCTATTACATTCATATTTACTTCATGTAACCCTGCCATAGCGATACAACACCTTTTTGACAGCCTATATAGCCTAATTGCAAAATTAAATATATAAATAAATACTACACTGAAATAACGCAAACAAAGTGAATCTACAGTGAGCCAACGCTCGTCCACTGACAGTGTGGAAGAATGACAGCGACGTTCGCCAGGCCACATTCCAAGATTACGTTACTAGAAATGTCACTTTACATGAGCTTTGTTCATAAGCCATGCAGTCCATAAAATAGGAATACTCTGTGTACTAACAGTATAGTAAGACCGGTCATATGTTCAGAGAGCTTTCTAGCAACCAACAAGTTACAAGTAGGATAAACATATTAGCAAAATCTGCGTTGTCGACAGACCATCGTTTTGACTGGAGTTTTGATATGCTTGTTAGCACCAAGTGGATTACCTCATCTACAATACATATGGGCTTGGACTCAAATCACTAGTAGGCCTACTTCACGATCTTCTATGGTTACCAGCAGATAAGGTAAATAATAATCGCCATATTTGCTTTAATGTTTTATAGAGTAAGAGGCTATGTGTAGGCTATTAGCTAATCAGAAATGTTGTAGATGCCAGAGTTGGCAACTATGGCTCAGATTTAGGTTGTTATCCATCAACATTCATTTTACAACTTACATTAGTTTCGTTGTCATTCGACTCGAAAATCTCTGGCTCAATTTGGCAAAGCACTACTGCTCTCTCCAGGGTAAACATACGTGGACCTCTCGGTGCTGTCATTTTGCCAATCTGGCTGGCTGAGGTAATCGAGTGATTAGAGAAGGCTACAAAGTTGAATACTAAGCAGTTTGTAGCGGGAAAAATTGAGAGTGAAATGTAACAAATTATACTGTATAATTACCAATGTCACAAATAGCTTAGCGGTAATATGAATAGCTTAAATGGGATGGCTACATTAGCCAGCTAGTTAGGAGAATCTCCGCTCTCTTTCTCTTATACCATCCTGTTCTGCAGCGAAGGCACATCACGTAATAACGTTAACGTTATCATTTCTCAAAATAGTTAAATACAAATATATATAGCTTTTAAGATAAAAATATGTCCAATAAGGCTTAAAGAATTAAATCAGGTGTGTAGATGAAGTTCAGCAACAGCATTTCTAGTGTTTATATCCATGATTGTATGCTGGTCGTCGCTGGCCGTCAACTGCCGTTACAGGAGAATACAGAGCTTCGCCTTAGTGGGTGACGTCACAATGGCTCAACCTTCCCCATGTTAGTCAATGATAGAAAAAGGGGATGAAAAAAAGGAATAAAAAAGGAGTGGTAAAGAGTATCGCCACGAAAAGTCATAGCAGCTTGCACCGGATCGGGCCGGACGTTTTGGTGTTTGAATGGCGTCTCTAGCTCAATCGGGCGAGGAGTAGTTCGCTACAAGAAAAACGTACGGAATAAATAAATAAATAAAGAAAACTTGACGATAACAATACTGTGCTTCCCTTCGGGCAAGCACACTAATAAACTAGAATGCGTTTCGTGAACGAACTGCGAGAGTGTGCTTGCTCTGTGACAGAGAGAACAAGTGCCTATGAATTAACATGTATTTACATCTACTCAGTGTAGTGGGGCCTTCTTCCAATATATTTTAGCAAGCAACCAAGCTCAACCATTATATTTTGGCTCCACTGACGTTTAGACATACGAGGGTCTCTCAGAGTTTCGTTATACTGACTTACTGAGCTAAGTGAATTGTTGAAATTGCTATCTTGGTAAAAGGAAACATCTCTGCAACAATATTGGAATGAATGCGGTTACATAGCCAGCTTTACTTAAAGTGTATTGTAAGATAGGCCTATATGTTAGACTTAATGCAGTTAGAGTTAGACTGTAGGTCTAGTATCAAACGTAAGCAACACTTTTACTGTATAGATAGAGAGCACGTGTATCACATTGGTTTATAGTCTGTCAAATTAGTTCTAGTTATTGGTGTTCGTTGGCATAAAAAGTTAGTCTTCTCTTATAAGCCTAGGTAGTACATCTGATTAGAGCTAGCAACCATGAATTGCAGATTAAGGGGTCCCCTATCTCAGTGTTCATTTTGGCAGCTATTTTTAGATTCAGTCTTAAGACAAAAATGCATATTAGTTTTAGTCACATTTAGTCATAGTTATCCTTCTTAGTTTCAGTCTAGTTTTCGAAAACTCATTACAATTTAGTCTAGTTTTAGGCACATTTAAAATTCCATATTATAGCCACATTAAACTCCTTCCCTTCCCTTCTCAGGCCCAGGGACCTCCTGTGTTGTGTCTACTGCATAGTAGTCTAGCTTGCAGTACTTAAATTGTGGATGCAATTAGTCTCCAAGATACAGATCAGCTGAATTCCAATTAAATCAATGTAAATAATAATTTAAGGCAATACTTGATAAACAGAATTGTCATTCAAATATATGAGAATATCACGTCTAGATTAAATCAACCACATATCCTCCATATGAAATGCTGTGAAATCTCATTACCAACAGATTTAGCTAGACGGATAGTTTTGACAGTTGAAAGTGGTGTCAATGATAATAGCAATTGCCCAAATAAACAAGGCTATTCAAACCAGTCACATATTCATTTATTTTTTGCTTGATTAATGTTGTGCGTAGCCTGTCCGAAATTGTTATCTTGGTAAAAGGAAACATACTGCAATGAGTTTACTAGCTAGCTATCAAAAGCTAGTATAATTTGGGATATGCTACCTCATTGTTAGCTAACGTTAGCTAGCTAAACGTTTACCGAGGCTAACGTGAAGCTTCAATCGAAAATGATTAGCTAGCCCCGTCCTTTAGCCCATACTGCAATGAGTTTACTAGCTAGCTATCAAAAGGTAGTATAACTTGGGATATGCTACCTCATAGTTAGCTAACGTTAGCTAGCTAAACGTTTACCAAGGCTAACGTGAAGCTTCAATCAAAAATTATTAGCCAGCTTTCCAAGCTAGCTGACACAACCTAAACACTCGACTGCCCCTTTGAAGTCAACTTAACGTTGGCTAATATATTCTAATAACTAGTTATCATTGACAGTTACTAGCTAATTTACCAAACTCCTTTCTGTCCTAAATTGAGCAGTTGCTGGTGTGAGCTACAATATGGGAGCTAGCAAAGCCATTTCTAGCTCTACTTCACAATACTGCTGCCTAGTGTAATAAGTTGACGTAAAACATAAATGTTTGTAAAGTATCAGACATAAACAGGATACAACACACCAGTTACCAATTGATATTATGTGTTTATATATACCGAAAATGTCAGTAAATCCATGCTGCTGCTGTTGGTCCCGTCGAAAAACCCTGGAGCCGCGACCCTGTCACTTGTTTCCATGTGAAATCAATGGAATGCTTCACTTTTTGGCGCCGTATTGACAACTGTCTGTCACTCGCACACTGTGCTTGTAAATTATTTTTCAAGTTTGCACGTACCTATTTATGCGAGTGAAATACTCGCACTGTAGAGCCCAAGGTGTCTCTTAATATTCCTACAGTTAAATGGAGAGCGACTGATAGAGCGGGTGACGTCACAATGGCTCAACCTTCCCCATGTTAGTCAATGAGAGAAAAAGGGGATGAAAAAGAAGAATAAAAAAGGAGTGGCAAAGAGTATCGCCACGAAAAGTCATAGCAACCTGCACCGGATCGGGCCGGACGTTTTGGTGTTTGAATGGCGTCTCTAGCTCAAACGAGCGAGGAGTAGTTAGCTGCAAGAAAAACGGGGAGAATAAATAAATAAACTAGAATGCGTTTCGTGAACGAACTGCGAGAGTGTGCTTGCTCTGTGACAGAGAGAACAAGTGCCAATGAATTAACATGTATTTACATCTACTCAATCAGTGTAGTGGGGCCTTCTTCCAATATATTTTAGCAAGCAACCAAGCTCAACCATTATATTTTGGCTCCACTGACGTTTAGACATATGAGGGTATCTTTGTTGTTCTGTTTTTGTTTGTTTGTTTGCTTGTTTATTGTGAAAGGGTCTAGTGTGTTACATTTGGTCATAGCCTAATAGTTCCAGAGTCTCGTTATACTGACTTACTGAGCTAAGTGAATTGTTGAAATTGTTATCTTGGTAAAAGGAAACATCTCTGCAACAATATTGGAATGAATGCGGTTACATAGCCAGCTTTACTTAAAGTTTATTGTAAGATAGGCCTATATGTTAGACTTAATGCAGTTAGAGTTAGACTGTAGGTCTAGTATCAAACGTAAGCAACACTTTTACTGTATAGCTAGAGAGCACGTGTATCACATTGGTTTATAGTCTGTCAAATTAGTTCTAGTTATTGGTGTTCGTTGGCATAAAAAGTTAGTCTTCTCTTATAAGCCTATAGTACATCTGATTAGAGCTAGCAACCATGAAAAACCTCTTCTGAAACTAAGAAGGATAACTATGACTAAATGTGACTAAAACTAATATGCATTTTTGTCTTAAGACTGAATCTAAAATAGCTGCCAAAATTAATACATCTCAGTGTTCATTTTGGCAGCTATTTTAGATTCAGCAGCTATTTTAGATTCAGTGCATATTAGTTTTAGTCACATTTAGTCATAGTTATCCTTCTTAGTTTCAGTCTAGTTTTCGAAAACTGAGCACACTACAACAGCTACGCTGTGTGTACATCCTCAAACGTTTTTCAGTTAACCTAATGATTCAAGGTCTCTCATGAATCATTACTCCCAGGACACGGGTTAATGTTAACTCACGCTATCGGTCACAACAAGTTACTTGGGATATGCTACCTCATAGTTAGCTAACGTTAGCTAGCTAAACGTTTACAGAGGCTAACGTGAAGCTTCAATCAAAAATTATTAGCTAGCTTTCCAAGCTAGCTGACAGAACCTAAACACTCGACTGCCCCTTTGAAGTCAACTTAACGTTGGCTAATATATTCTAATAACTAGTTATCATTGACAGTTACAAGCTAATTTACCAAACTCCTTTCTGTCCTAAATTGAGCAGTTGCTGGTGTGAGCTACAATATGGGAGCTAGCAAAGCCATTTCTAGCTCTACTTCACAATACTGCTGCCTAGTGTAATAAGTTAACGTAAAACATAAATGTTTATAAAGTATCAGACATAAACAGGATACAACACACCAGTTACCAATTGATATTATGTGTTTATATATACCGAAAATGTCAGTAAATCCAGATGATGATTATGCTGCTGCTGCTGTTGGTCCCGTCGCAGGTCCCGTCGAAAACCCTGGAGTCGCGACCCTGTCAGTTGTTTCCATGTGAAATCAATGGAATGCTTCACTTTTTGGCGCCGTATTGACAACTGTCTGTCACTCGCACACTGTGCTTGTAAATTATTTTTCAAGTTTGCACGTACCTATTTATGCGAGTGAAATACTCGCACTGTAGAGCCCTGGAAGGTGTCTCTTAATATTCCTACAGTTGAATGGAGAACGACTGATAGAGCGGGTGATGTCACAATGGCTCAACCTTCCCCATGTTAGTCAATGAGAGAAAAAGGGGATGAAAAAATGGAATAAAAAAGGAGTGACAAGGAGTACCGCCACGAAAAGTCATAGCAGCTTGCACGGGATCGGGCCGGACGTTTTGGTGTTTGAATGGCGTCTCTAGCTCAATCGGGCGAGGAGTAGTTAGCTGCAAGAAAAACGTACGGAATAAATAAATAAAGAAACTAGAATGCGTTTCGTGAACGAACTGCGAGAGTGTGCTTGCTCTGTGACAGAGAGAACAAGTGCCTATGAATTAACATGTATTTACATCTACTCAGTCAGTATAGTGGGGCCTTCTTCCAATATATTTTAGCAAGCAACCAAGCTCAACCATTATATTTTGGCTCCACTGACGTTTAGACATATGAGGGTATCTTTGTTGTTCTGTTTTTGTTTGTTTGTTTGCTTGTTTATTGTGAAAGGGTGTTACATTTGGTCATAGCCTAATAGTTCCAGAGTTTCGTTATACTGACTTACTGAGCTAAGTGAATTGTTGAAATTGTTATCTTGGTAAAAGGAAACATCTGTGCAACAATATTGGAATGAATGCGGTTACATAGCCAGCTTTACTTAAAGTTTATTGTAAGATAGGCCTATATGTTAGACTTAATGCAGTTAGAGTTAGACTGTAGGTCTAGTATCAAACGTAAGCAACACTTTTACTGTATAGCTAGAGAGCACGTGTATCACATTGGTTTATAGTCTGTCAAATTAGTTCTAGTTATTGGTGTTCGTTGCCATACAAAGTTAGTCTTCTCTTATAAGCCTAGGTAGTACATCTGATTAGAGCTAGCAACCATGAATTGCAGATTAAGGGGTCCCCTATCTCAGTGTTCATTTTGGCAGCTATTTTTAGATTCAGTCTTAAGACAAAAATGCATATTAGTTTTAGTCACATTTAGTCATAGTTATCCTTCTTAGTTTCAGTCTAGTTTTCGAAAACTCATTACAATTTAGTCTAGTTTTAGGCACATTTAAAATTCCATATTATAGCCACATTAAACTCATTCCCTTCCCTTCTCAGGCCCAGGGACCTCCTGTGTTGTGTCAACTGCATAGTAGTCTAGCTTGCAGTACTTACATTGTGGATGCAATTAGTCTCCAAGATACAGATCTCATGCCTACAGCTGAATTCAAATTTGTTTGTAATAAATAATCGAATGTGATGATGAAGTACGGTACGCAGCGTCTTAACTGAAGCTCAACTCAACTATTACAGCAGCTAGCTTGCCGCTAACGCTAACTGAAAACACATCGGAACACAGTGGCTAGCTAGGTAGCTAGCTGCTAATAAGTAACATATATAAGTAACACATCAGCAGTAATGAATCAAGTGTACTGATATTAAATGTACTACTAAATGTACTACTAACATGCCATTCTTAAATTAAAGCCAGTGACATGATGGTTAACGATTAACGAGTTAACGATGGATACCGACAATTAGCATACCTAGCTAGGTAGCATTACCATTGGATTTCAATGGCAGTTATGCTAGCTCTGGCTATCCAGTCAAAGGAGCCTTGTTTCTGGACACGTATCACTTGACGAGCGAGGGCAATACAGTCATCTGGAAAGTTTAAAATGATACTAAACGAAGGGAAATCTACTGTATGGAGAATTTTCTGCTCAGTAGACAATGCAGATTCTAATTAGGCTGGTGGATATGTCCAATGTAAGAAGTGTGAAGTTTTAATGAAATATGATTGATGCAACTGTCGTTCTCCATAACAACTTGGATTAACCTGGATGGCTGGATGAAGTTTCAGACCGAACGTCAAAGATCTTCAATGGTAAGACTTGTCGGTTGTGCCTCTGTTGGTGTCTCGTAAAACGTGAATTTTATTAAAGCATAGCGTGTGTATTGTGTAGCTATTTCATTCCGAGATTGCAGGGGAGTGAAATGCTCCGCTCTGCTGCTGGTATACAGACAGCCGGAAAGGTTAACAAACGGAATGAAATAGCTACACATTACACACGCTATGCCTTAATAAAACCCACGTTACTCACATACTGGTTAACACTGTTAGAGCGGGTGTATAAACTGAACCTGAAACTGTTGCCACTACATTCGTTTTAATATTTTGCACTCTCTATCTAACCACTTCTGGCATTTAAGAGAGCTTCTCCTATGTCAACTGATCTAATGTCAGTTGGCTGGAGTGCGTGACGTCACAATGGCTCAACCTTCCCCATGTTAGTCAATGAGAGAAAAAGGGGATGAAAAAGAGGGATAAAAAAGGAGTGGCAAAGAGTATCGCCACGAAAAGTCATAGCAACCTGCACCGGATCGGGCCGGACGTTTTGGTGTTTGAATGGCGTCTCTAGCTCAAACGGGCGAGGAGGAGTTAGCTGCAAGAAAAACGGGGAGAATAAATAAACTAGAATGCGTTTCGTGAACGAACTGCGAGAGTGTGCTTGCTCTGTGACAGAGAGAACAAGTGCCAATGAATTAACATGTATTTACATCTACTCAATCAGTGTAGTGGGGCCTTCTTCCAATATATTTTAGCAAGCAACCAAGCTCAACCATTATATTTTGGCTCCACTGACGTTTAGACATATGAGGGTATCTTTGTTGTTCTGTTTTTGTTTGTTTGTTTGCTTGTTTATTGTGAAAGGGTCTAGTGTGTTACATTTGGTCATAGCCTAATAGTTCCAGAGTCTCGTTATACTGACTTACTGAGCTAAGTGAATTGTTGAAATTGTTATCTTGGTAAAAGGAAACATCTCTGCAACAATATTGGAATGAATGCGGTTACATAGCCAGCTTTACTTAAAGTTTATTGTAAGATAGGCCTATATGTTAGACTTAATGCAGTTAGAGTTAGACTGTAGGTCTAGTATCAAACGTAAGCAACACTTTTACTGTATAGCTAGAGAGCACGTGTATCACATTGGTTTATAGTCTGTCAAATTAGTTCTAGTTATTGGTGTTCGTTGGCATAAAAAGTTAGTCTTCTCTTATAAGCCTATAGTACATCTGATTAGAGCTAGCAACCATGAAAAACCTCTTCTGAAACTAAGAAGGATAACTATGACTAAATGTGACTAAAACTAATATGCATTTTTGTCTTAAGACTGAATCTAAAATAGCTGCCAAAATTAATACATCTCAGTGTTCATTTTGGCAGCTATTTTAGATTCAGCAGCTATTTTAGATTCAGTGCATATTAGTTTTAGTCACATTTAGTCATAGTTATCCTTCTTAGTTTCAGTCTAGTTTTCGAAAACTGAGCACACTACAACTACTACGCTGTGTGTACATCCTCAAACGTTTTTCAGTTAACCTAATGATTCAAGGTCTCTCATGAATCATTACTCCCAGGACACGGGTTAATGTTAACTCACGCTATCGGTCACAACAAGTTACTTGGGATATGCTACCTCATAGTTAGCTAACGTTAGCTAGCTAAACGTTTACAGAGGCTAACGTGAAGCTTCAATCAAAAATTATTAGCTAGCTTTCCAAGCTAGCTGACACAACCTAAACACTCGACTGCCCCTTTGAAGTCAACTTAACGTTGGCTAATATATTCTAATAACTAGTTATCATTGACAGTTACAAGCTAATTTACCAAACTCCTTTCTGTCCTAAATTGAGCAGTTGCTGGTGTGAGCTACAATATGGGAGCTAGCAAAGCCATTTCTAGCTCTACTTCACAATACTGCTGCCTAGTGTAATAAGTTAACGTAAAACATAAATGTTTATAAAGTATCAGACATAAACAGGATACAACACACCAGTTACCAATTGAAATGATGTGTTTATATATACCGAAAATGTCAGTAAATCCAGATGATGATTATGCTGCTGCTGCTGTTGGTCCCGTCGCAGGTCCCGTCGAAAACCCTGGAGTCGCGACCCTGTCAGTTGTTTCCATGTGAAATCAATGGAATGCTTCACTTTTTGGCGCCGTATTGACAACTGTCTGTCACTCGCACACTGTGCTTGTAAATTATTTTTCAAGTTTGCACGTACCTATTTATGCGAGTGAAATACTCGCACTGTAGAGCCCTGGAAGGTGTCTCTTAATATTCCTACAGTTGAATGGAGAACGACTGATAGAGCGGGTGACGTCACAATGGCTCAACCTTCCCCATGTTAGTCAATGAGAGAAAAAGGGGATGAAAAAATGGAATAAAAAAGGAGTGACAAGGAGTACCGCCACGAAAAGTCATAGCAGCTTGCACCGGATCGGGCCGGACGTTTTGGTGTTTGAATGGCGTCTCTAGCTCAATCGGGCGAGGAGTAGTTAGCTGCAAGAAAAACGTACGGAATAAATAAATAAATAAAGAAATAAAGAAAACTTGACGATAACAATACTGTGCTTCCCTTTGGGCAAGCACACTAATAAATAAAGAAAACTTGACGATAACAATACTGTGCTTCCCTTCGGGCAAGCACACTAATGAATACAGTTCATATGCAGCAAACACAGACATACTCATCAATAATGATAATGAATACAGTTCATATGCAGTGAACACAGACATACTCAGCAATAATGATAACTAGAATGCGTTTCGTGAACGAACTGCGAGAGTGTGCTTGCTCTGTGACAGAGAGAACAAGTGCCTATGAATTAACATGTATTTACATCTACTCAACCAGTGTAGTGGGGCCTTCTTCCAATATATTTTAGCAAGCCACCAAGCTCAACCATTATATTTTGGCTCCACTGACGTTTAGACATATGAGGGTATCTCAGAGTTTCGTTATAGTGACTTTCTGAGCTAAGTGAATTGTTGAAATTGCTATCTTGGTAAAAGGAAACATCTCTGTAACAATATTGGAATGAATGCGGTTACATAGCCAGCTTTACTTAAAGTTTATTGTAAGATAGGCCTATATGTTAGACTTAATGCAGTTAGAGTTAGACTGTAGGTCTAGTATCAAACGTAAGCAACACTTTTACTGTATAGCTAGAGAGCACGTGTATCACATTGGTTTATAGTCTGTCAAATTAGTTCTAGTTATTGGTGTTCGTTGGCATAAAAAGTTAGTCTTCTCTTATAACCCTATAGTACATCTGATTAGAGCTAGCAACCATGAAAAACCTCTTCTGAAACTAAGAAGGATAACTATGACTAAATGTGACTAAAACTAATATGCATTTTTGTCTTAAGACTGAATCTAAAATAGCTGCCAAAATTAATACATCTCAGTGTTCATTTTGGCAGCTATTTTAGATTCAGCAGCTATTTTAGATTCAGTGCATATTAGTTTTAGTCACATTTAGTCATAGTTATCCTTCTTAGTTTCAGTCTAGTTTTCGAAAACTGAGCACACTACAACAGCTACATCCTCAAACGTTTTTCAGTTAACCTAATGATTCAAGGTCTCTCATGAATCATTACTCCCAGGACACGGGTTAATGTTAACTCACGCTATCGGCCACAACAAGTTAACCATTCTTTCAGTATAAGCAACCTTTGCATAGCCCCGCACAGCTAGGATAGCTCACGTTACCGTAGTAGGAATACAAGCCTTAGCTCACTTGACCACACAACTAAATTCATGAATTACTTCACAGGTTTACTTAACAACTTGAATTAAGGAAAATGATCCCCCGTTACGGCTAGCTGAAACTGCCAGTGGATACTCCCGTTACGTAGTGTTAGTTAAGGCGGCTGCATGCTACAGCGTTGGGGGTTAACGGTTGCGCAAAATTTACTCGGTGCAGTTCATGCTCCCAAAGGTTGCGCGTGTTGTCATGAGCCTGCCATTTGCCTGGCAGATAGAAAGCTGTTTCCCTAACAGAAAGTCTGAAGCTTGAAGTTCTTTTCAAACCTTTGCTTGGGTAGCACTGTTAAACTGAGCAGACATGCAGACTACATTTGAGTAATCTCATCTCGTAACATTCGTTTTCTAAAAACAATCACATAGTATTGCATGTTTTACTGTGGTAGAAAATACGTTAGCTTAATGCTAACGTATATGGAAAATCCTATAGACACCGCGCTAGGTATTAGCATCAAGTAATTCACGTTAATGTTTTTGTATGAGCCTGACATTTGCTCTGCAGATAGATAACAGGTTCCCTAACAGAAAGTCTGAAGCTTGAAGTTATTTTCAAACCTTTACTTGGGAAGCACTGTAAAACTGAGTAGACATGCAGAATATTTTAGTAACCTCATCTCGTATCATTCGTTGATAGAATGCAGGCTGCGAGGCTCGCGTAAGGGCTTACGTAAAAAATGACGCAAGTCTAGAAAAAGGGGCCGACGCACGCAAGACGTAAGAAGTCGCGCAAGGGGCTTGCGCGGCCTCTTGCGCTTGCGCTTACGCTTACGTAAGGAAGCATGAATCAGCCTTTAGCCTTTAGCCCCGTACTCAGATGTTACAGCTGCTTAACACAGCTAGGATAGCTCTGCTTAACACAGCTAACGTTACCGTAGTGGGAATACAAGCCTTAGGTCACTATATCCACACAACTAAATTCATGAATTACTTCAAAGGTTTACTTCACAACTTGAATTACGGAAAATGTCGTCTCCAACGTCAACGTAACGTTAATGTATATGTTAGCTGCTACGGCTAACTATCAGTTTCCATTAAAATTTCAGTCAGTAGCTACACTGAAAATGCTGCCATTCAACTCACCTTAACGAAGTGGAAATACGGTAGCTAGGTTAGAAACTGTAGTTACTCTTATTCTTTCTCAAAGTTGAATTGAGAGGGACAGAGAAATACGGTTCCTCTTATTCTTTTTCAAAGTTGAATTGAGAGGGACAGAGAAAATGCGGTTCCTTGGATTTGGCGAGCGGAGGTGTCAGTGAGAAGTACAGCTGCAAGCCAGTTTAATGACCCTATTATGACGTCATAATGGCAGAGACCTCTGCCATGCAAGTCTATGGAGAAAAAAGGGGATGAAAAAGAGGGATAAAAAAGGAGTGGCATGGGGTACCGCCACGAAAAGTCATAGCAGCTTGCACCGGATCGGGCCAGACGTTTTGGTGTTTGAATGGCGTCTCTAGCTCAATCGGGCGAGGAGTAGTTAGCTGCAAGAAAAACGTACGGAATAAATAAATAAATAAATAAAGAAAACTTGACGATAACAATACTGTGCTTCCCTTCGGGCAAGCACACTAATGAGTGAAAAATTTAATACTTTTTTATGTGGATAGATAAATTAATGACACAGACATGTTAATATAAAATGATACTTGCGGAAATTTCCCTTACTGTATACTCATATTTACTTATGGCTCCTTATCCTTTCCATTTAGGAAGGGTTAAGTGATGTTCTGCAGTTAAAGCAGACTTATCTCCCATTAAACCCAATGGCTACTGCTACATCATGTCTCCACTACAAGTCAATCTCTAGACAGAAGCAGCCGTTAAAGCAGACAGTAACAGTTAACCCAATGGCTACTGCTATATCATAGCATAGATCAATCCCAGTGAAGAGTGAAAAGCTGCATCGCTCTTTACAGATGCCTTCTAACATTGTAGCAATATTACAAAAGAGCAGTGTTGTATAATCTATCATATCTATAAGTAATAACATATCGATACTTATAAACCACAATAACACTTGAGTTGAAGGGTAATTAAATGAGGATCTTAAATCACCTTCATAAACACTGAAAAAATGTATTTGACATTTACATTTAGTCATTTAGCAGAAACTTTCATCCAAAGCGATGTTTAGGAGAGAACAATTAAGCTACACGCAATAGAGACCTAGTTTTTTACATAAGAAATAAAAAAAGTGCAGGAATGTAACTACTAAGTGCAAGTTAACTACTAGTATGAGGAAAAAGCATCAGAAGAAAAGATACAGAGAGGTAGAAAAAGGAAGAGGAAGGGAAAGGAATTGCAAGTTAGGAAAGGAGGTGCTCTCTGACGAGTTGGGTGTTCAAGAGCTTCTTAAAGGTAGAGAGGGACGCCCCTGCTCTGGTAGTGCTAGGCAGCTCTTTCCATCAATGTGTAACTGCGAATGAGAATAGTCTATACCTGAGATCCTGGGGGTAACATTTATGAAGAGTGTTCGTCAGTTCTCACATGTGACATATTGACACAAACGTGTCATGGATGAATTCTGTGTGATGATTTACTGTGTACTATGATGAACCCAGTAGTTCTTGCTGTCATATTTTCCCCCTATCAGTTCCAGTGTAATTTCTTCCATTATCAACATTTTGACAGTTTATGACTGCTGACATAAGGTGTTAACAAACACATCATTCAGAGTTTATGAATGAGCTCTATAATGCTACTAAAGTGCTCCAACATAAGTACAGTCTGTAAATGTTCTGGTAGTATGGTTTTATGGCATAATTACATGCAAGTGTGACCAAATATTTGTACTTTAGGTGTTAGAGGAGAACATCATCACCTTTGTAAAGAATGAGCTGAAGAGATTCAAGAGGATGCTGAGTCCAGATTTCCAAGAGAACTTTGAGAGTAAAGAGGAGGATGAGAGTGAAGCCAGAGAAGCGGCTCTGAAGATGGCACTGCACTTCCTTAGGAATATGAAGCTTAAAGATCTCGCTGACAAACTGCAACAAAGTAAGAATTCTTCCTTCTCTTGCATTTGTAATTATTTCCATGAGTTGCATTAGCAACAAAGTTATTATTCATTTTTGGTGTCAGTGGCCTACAAAACATTATTTTGTTTTAAATAGATGAGCTGGATGTAGTTTGTCAGACTGTGCTAAAAGGAAATCTCAAGAACAAATACCAGAGTGTGTCTGAAGGAATACCCAAGCAAGGAAGCTCTGCTCTTTTAGAAAAGATCTACACTGAAGTCTACATCACAGAGGGAGGAAATGGAAAAGTAAATGAAGAGCATGAAGTCAGACAGATTGAGTTAAAATCCAAGAGACCAGCTGGACAGGAGACATCAATCAAATGCAGTGACATCTTTAAACCCTTACCTGGCCAAGACAAACCAATCAGAAGTGTTGTCACAAAAGGAGTTGCTGGCATTGGTAAAACCGTCTCAGTTCAGAAGTTCATCCTGGACTGGGCAGAAGGAAAAGAAAACCAAGATATCCACTTCATATTTCCACTGCTTTTTAGGGAGCTCAACCTCATGAGAGAAAAACAGCTCTCTTTGATGGATCTCCTCCACCACTTTTTCACAGAAATAAAGCAGTCAAATGTTCCCAGCCAAGGGAAGTGCAAAGTGTTGTTCATCTCTGATGGTTTGGATGAATGTCGACTCCAACTAGACTTTCAGAAAAATGAAAGTTTGACTGATGTGACAAAGATCACCTCATTGGATATACTCCTGACAAATGTCATCAAGGGTAATCTGCTCCCCTCTGCTTTGCTTTGGATTACCTCTCGACCAGCAGCAGCCGATCAAATCCCGCCTGAGTGTGTTGACCGGGTCACAGAGGTACAAGGCTTCAATGACCCACAGAAGGAGGAGTACTTCCGGAAGAAGATCAATGATCAGAATCTTGCCAGCAATGTCATCTCTCACATCAAATTATCAAGAAGCCTCCACATTATGTGCCAAATACCAGTGTTCTGCTGGATTGCTGCTACTGTTCTTGGGGTAATTCTTGGCTCATCAGGAGGTGGACATATTCCAAAGACTATGACAGAGATGTATACCTATTTTCTCATTTTCCAGACCAAACAGAGGAGCAGCAAGTTTGAAAATGTGCACAACCTTGATCCACAGTGGAACCAGGACGTTATCCTTGGTCTTGGGAAGTTGGCTTATGAACAGTTAGAGAAGGATCATTTGATTTTTTATGATGAAGACCTTAAAGAGTATGGCATTGATGTCAGAGAGGCAGCAGTATGCTCTGGCATCTGCTCACAGATCTTTCGAGAAGAAACAGGGCTTTATCAAGGAAAGGTGTGCTGCTTTGTGCATTTAAGTGTCCAGGAGTATCTTGCAGCTTTGTATGTGTTGATGATGATGGCAGTTAAAGGGAAAGACATAATATCCAGACACCAAGCTCCTAAAAAATCCAATAAGCTTTGGAAAAGGACATTGAAATTGTCTCCTTCAATGGAGGAATCCATGATCATCTTACAGAAGAGTGCAGTGGACAAAGCTTTGGAGCATGAAGATGGACGCTTTGACCTATTCCTCCGTTTCCTTCTTGGCCTCTCTCTGGAGTCTAACCGGACTCTCCTGCATGGCCTACTACAGAAAAGACAAAATCAGATGGGCAATGAACAAACAATCAGTTTCATCAAGGCAAAGATCAGGGAGGTTCCTTCATCAGAAAGGGTCATCAACCTCTTCCACTGTCTGAATGAACTCAATGATCACTCCTTAGTGGAAGAGGTCCAGAGGTTGCTGAGTGCTGGGACACTTTCTGGAGCTAAACTCTCACCTGCCCAGTGGTCAGCTCTAGTGTTTGTGCTGCTCACATCAGAACAAAAGCTGGATGAGTTTGACTTGAAGAAGTACATCAGATCTGATGAATCTCTCCTAAGACTACAGCCAGTAGTGGAGGAATCTCAGAAGGCTAAGTAAGTATGATGGCAGTCTGTATTCTCAAGATGGGAAGATGGTTAATGACTCTAGCTGTGTTTCCATCCAACATTTTAATACACATTTTGACCATTTGAAAAATAAACCCTGACTAGAAACACCTGAAATTCGTAAACAGTATTCTAATGCAAATAAACATGTGATAGAATAGAGGGTAGATCATCTCACTATTGGCATAGTGTATAATATGACTAGGTTTGAATTAAATCAGCATTTGTTGCACTTTTATCACGTTTTCCTACGAAAGTTGCTCACAACTTTTCACAACTCCCGGTTGTCCATTTTTAATTCTGATATGTGCAGAAACATTTAGAAGGTTTAGAAGAACAACACTAATACACAGAAAGCAGCATTATCCTTTTCATTGAGCTTATAGACACTGTTGGCTGTTTTCCACTTAAGGCTCAATAGCTGTGGGCTAACTGCAAGGAGCTGTACAGCACTGGCATGTATCCTCAACAAAGCATCTTCAAAACTGAAAAATGTGGATCTCAGTGACAACAGTATTGGAGATATTGGGGTCCAAGAACTCTGTAGCTGACTGGAGAACCCAAACTGTACACTGGAGACACTTTGGTAAGACATTTTGATTATTCAGTATTCCTTAGGAATTAGTTGTGGGATAATTTTTACATTTAAATTTTATTGATAAAATAAACTTTGACAACTATACATGAAAAGTATCCCCATTATGAGACAGAGTATTTTCTATTTTCACACATAGACTTAAATATCCTCCTTTTCAATAATAAAAGATCACTGAACGAACTACGGAAGTTGTCTCAGTTTACAAAACAATCATAAGGTACATACAGTACTTGAACAAATGCTCAGATGAAAATAAAATGTTTAGAGTATCATGAAATGTCACAAACTGTTTAATGGAAAATCTGTTTCCCTAGATGACTCCTATTTACTCCTGTTGATGATGAAATTTAGATGGAAACCCAACTTCATATACCTGAAAAAACATTTAGTCTGATTTTTTTAATTGGTTTAGAAGCACAACACTAATATACAGACAGCAGCAGTGTCCTTTTCATTGAGCTTATAGTCACTGTTGGCTGTTTTCCCCTTAAGGCTCAATAGCTGTGGGCTCACTGAAAGGAGCTGTTCAGCACTGGCATGTATCCTCAGCAAAGCATCTTCAAAACTGAAAAATGTGGATCTCAGTGACAACAGTATTGGAGATATTGGGGTCCAAGAACTCTGTTGTGGACTGGAGAACCAAAACTGTGCACTGGAGACACTCAGGTAAGACAATGATTCTTCAGTTTTCTCTAATAATGAGTTATGTTTGATCATTTGTACATCTTCATTTCTTGAAATCAAATATCCCCATCGTTGCAGACAGACAGTACTTTTCTTAAAATGTTTCACATGTTCATGTAAAGTTTCAGAAACACATAGACTTGAGGATCCTCCCTTTCAATGTTAAGAGCTTACTGAACGAACTGCAGAAATTGTCTCAGTTTATGAAACTCATATCAAGCTGATTGATAAATTAATATCAAGACGTTAATATTAATGAGACAGAGACCAGCAATCATAATTTCAGCGCTTTATCTTTTGTAAAAGAGGGAGATGTGTCACAACCAGGGGGCGATTTGTCCAAAAACCAGAGGGGGGGATGTTTTTTTTTTTATCATGAAAAAAAAAAACAAGCAATACATAGGCCTAATTCTCTTCATATACATGCATCATATATATGTCTATCATGATATGATAATCGCTGCTAGACGCTCAGTTCTTGTGCTCCCTCTCATTCACGTTGAAATACTGAAACCGAAACTGAAACTTTGAAACTGAAACGCAACTGTTTTGGACAGAACTCGCTAATTCAGTGAACAGATATTTTCATATTCATTGTACAGTAGCCTATTCACGGAAATTAGCAAAGCCAGCAAATTCTAAGAATGCCGACAGTTCGGGTAAGGTGAACGTTAGTGCCAGCGATGTAAGCAAGTGTTAGAAAACGCTGTCACAACCTGTCTGTTTTTTCATTGTTTTTTTTTAATAATTGAGGGTTATCCCCCCCATGTTTGAAATTCATCCAGCTGAGGTGGGGATGTAAAAACCAGAGGGGGGGTAAATCCCCCCCACCCCCCCCCGGCAAATCGCACCCTGGTCACAACCAAATATCATGAAAAACTCCAAAGATGAGCTGGGCGCAGCCAGCCTTATGTGAGTAGAAAAAAAAAACTGATTTCATGACAGACAAAGGGCGGTATTCCCGTCCATCTCTTCAGAAGTTACAGCAGATCTCAGAACATGTCCTTGAGAAAAGAGCAGTGTGCATAACTATCAGTACAAAAATAGGTGGTTTGCCTCAGCAAGAGAGTATGCATCCTGTAGGCCATCCTGTAGCACACAGGATAAGCAAGCAGATTAAAATTAAATAACAATGGGCCTCATTCTCAACTGCAGTTGAGAAGACTTTAAGAAGGACTTTCTTCTGAATTCCACTTCGGTTTTCTTATCTTATATTTCTTCTGAACTCCAGAAGACTTTCAGAATGCGAAATAGCAGTCGTAACTCTGCCGGAATCTTCTCAAATGCGATTCCTCAATTCCGTCGGCCATCTTGTGGTTATTTGAGGAATCGCATTGAGGAATGACATTTGAAAAAACTGTCCGTGTTAAAGGGTTAACGGTTGAATTTGTGAGAACCCGTTGGTGATTGCGTTCACGTGAACTCAACAGACATCCTCGGATTTAACCTGTTGTACCAGCAGGGCGTTTTTCACAATTTCCGACCCATTTTGTTGTCTCTCTCACATTTAAAACTTAAATATCTCTGGTTCTATACATTGCATAATAACCATTCATGGCTTAAATTAAAGAAGACACTTGGGCCATCAACTGCAATTAGTTAAAGTGTTTATTATGTCATTTTAGTTTACATTTCAGAGCAGTAAAAGTAAGAATTGTCAGGGAAAAACACAACAACTTTTTTGTTTTGTTTTTTTTGTTCAGTATATAACTGGGTTTTGAATGTCAGAGGAAACCAAAACCTTTATTTCCTGATTCACCAACATCTTGACAGTGTGTGTAAAAAATTTGAGGAAGATACACAAAAGTTTACAAGTGCTACACATCAGTTTCCACATGGTGTCTTTTTAGACGTCTCCAAGTGTCTCATAACCTCTCCAAAGTCACCAAATACAAAAGTCACTGAATATCCAGCATTCAAACTTTTTTTTGCCATCTGTACTACAGCAAACCAATTTGAATTCATTTCAATGTAAAAATTTGAATTGTACTGTATTTTCTTGTAAAAATATACATGATTGTCTTTGGGCTATCCAAAACCTACCCAAACCTACCCAAATCCACTTAGAAGTACATTATCACATTATCTTAAATGTTTTTTGTGGTTTTGAACTTATTTGAAGAGAAGCCTGTCCTGGTGTTTGTTCCAGTGGTCTAAGTCTTTCATAAAATAAAATCAAAATTTAAAAAATGTCAACACCAGAGCCCCGTTAGCCAGAACAATTACAAATGCCTCACATGTAATGTGCTGTTTCCACCTCCTACAACGTGGATGAGGGGTTGGATTTTAGGAGGCAATGGGAAAAAAATAACTATTTACAAATATGTATAAAAAAACAATACATAAAAATTAAAAAATTAAAAATCAGTGTCGGCACTTATGTGAAGCAACATCTAATACAACATAATATCTGAAGCAACACCGCCCTGGGATGATGCACAGGGGCACATCACAAGCCTCACAAAGCCATTTCGTGGGTTTCTTGCACATTCGGCACCTCCTCCTCCCCTTGGAGGCTTTCAGGTTTGGATCATTGGACAGTTCACAGGCTTCTATTGGGACGTGGTCTGTGGACGTGGCTCCCCCAACAGCTGCCTCGTTGGATGCCAGCTCCTTCCAAACTTGACCCAGTGCCAAACACAGTTCAATCCTGAACTTCTTCTGAGTGAGGGGTTTCTGGTTCTTCATCTCTGCCATCTCTTTGTGGATGAGATAGCTGTTCACCACCGCATTGTCTACAAAGTGTAAAAAGAACTTCACGTACCAGCGCATTGTTTTCCGGGTCACAGTGTAGTACTTGATTAGAGCATCAGAGAGGTCCACTCCCCCCATGCTCTGGTTGTAGTGCTTGACCGGATCAGGCACAGGAAACTCCCTTCTGGACCAGGTACCATCGGGTTTGTGGACACGGCGCTGCACACACTGCCCACTGTTCGCTTTGTGTATGGATGAACACAATGTAACATCACGTGTGTCTTTCCATTTTACGTACAGCAAGGGGCCCTCACGTATCCAGCGCATGTCCCCTCTGGCAGCCTTCTTGTGCAGCGCATTGTCTGTTGTCCGTGGAAACCCCACACGGTTCTCCCGGATGGTCCCACAGGCCCCAAAAGCGCTGCTGGTGTAGATGTGTGAACAGTTTAGTGCTGGTGTAGAAGTTATCTACAAAGACATTGTACCCTGTGCCAAGATAGGGCACCTTGAGCAGGTTGTCAACCGCATCAAATGTAAGTCCATTGCCACTCTGAGACGTCGCCTTTCCCTCATAAATGGTGAAGTCACACGTGTAACCACTCTGGCTGTCGGCCAGGACAAACAGTTTGTAGCCCCACTTTGTGGGCTTGTCCTTCAAGTACTGTTTTATCCCGATCCTTGCCTTTGTGGCTACCAGACGCTCATCAACAGCCAAGTTCTTATGTGGGTGGTAGTTTGCCCTGCAGGCCGTGAGGAGGTCATCGTGAAGAGGCTTCAGGCGGAAAAGGCGATCATAACCAGGCTGACCACGGAGCTGGTCATTTACCACATCAGCAGCTGGGTCACTCATGTGTAAATTTGCTGTGATCGCCTCATACCTGTAGCCTGGCATCACACTGCGAGGATAGGGAAACCTGAAAAAGTTTTCCTTCTTCCAAAGGTCCCTTGCAGCTGTCACCTTGACCAGGCCGAGATACATTACAATGCTCAAGTAGTTGCACATCTCAGATGGAATGACTTCTGTCCATCGCATCTTTGCACCCCCCGCAATCTTTCGGGCAGCATATTTGTTTGTGTTGATACACAGGGTTGAAATGGAATTGTTCGTCAAAAACAGGTCGAATATTTCTTTTGGGGTGTCTGATTGCTGGGAATCCAGCTGTGGTCCAGGCGTCCTCTTAGGGCAGAACGGGAACTGTGGGGGGTACACGTCCTCCTCAGCACCAGCATTCCATCTATTCACCGGTGGGGCAGGTGTGGTGGGGGCCTCTGAAGGAGGTGGCAGTGGTATGTGTGCAGCTGCTGTCACTCTCCTTTTGGCCCTTGCAGGAATCTGTGAGGGGCACACATTCTCTTGAGAACCACCAGCATGCCCTCTATCCCCCAGGGGGGCAGGTCTCCTCCTCTTGGAAGGAAGCGGCCATGGTGTGGATGGTGTCCTGGAGGATGGCGCTACTCTCCTTTTGGCCTTCATCTGCCTCCGAGCTGGAGGAGGCATTGACGGTCCTGGGAGGTCAGGTGTGCCTCGTGCAGGGACATCTCTGAAAAAAAAATCAATAGGCAAATGTTATAGAAGCAACCCAGTGAAAATAAAACTAGATTACTGAGTAAGCATAACTGAACATCTCCAAAACAACTGTAAAATATCAAAACACAACATGCAACTAAAAATAAGATATATGCAACATTGTCACTAGATCTTGATAGAATGGGGTGGGGTTAGGTGCTAATTGCTCAGTTGTCTGTGAGACAAAAGATAGTATATATCTAGATGTCTGGGTTACAGTGTCTGATAATACATACTAATGGGGATACTCTAATGTTGGTGGGATGAGAACAGGTGACAAAGGGTGAAGAGGGGGTCGTTGATAGCAGGAAGGGAGCTGGTTTATAGAGTTCCAGACGCTAATTGTTCAGTTGTATGTGAGACAAAAGAGAGAACCTGTAGACGCTGGGTTACAGAGTCTGATAATACATACTAATGAAGATACTCTAAGGTTGATGGGATGAGATCAGAGGACAAAGGGTGAAGAAGGGGGTTTTGATAGCAGGAATGAGGCTGGTTTATCGAGGTGCTCATGGGTCAGGTGCGTGTCCGTAAGGCAAAGATTATAGATGAGTATATTCTCTTCCAGTCATATGAGCATTTCTTACTATGTAAACACCATTAGTTCCTTTATATTACTACTTTTATAACACTATTACTATGCAAACAGCAAACAAATAAGACCAGGAAAACGTCAATATAAAATAACCAATGAGTACGTGATGAAGGCTGCATCCACCCATATAAAATGAGTAGCTCAGTCAGCTTGCTAGCATTCGTGCTTTCTAGGCAGATAATACTTGGTAATTATATTGTGGAAACAAGAGTATATTCTGTCATATCAGTTACATGACCATTCCTATCTATGTGAACAACAGTATTAGTTATATTCTATTACTACTTTTATAACACTATTACTACGTAAACAGCAAACAAATAAGATCAGGAAAACGTCAATATAAAATAACCAATGCGTGCGTGATGAAGCCAGCATCCACCCATATAAAATTAGTAGCTCAGTCAGCTTGCTAGCATTCGTGCTTTCTAGGCAGATAATACTTGGCAATTATATCGTGGAAACAAACTTAAATGCATGCTCACAGTAGTAAATGCAGATATGTACTTACATGTCAAGGACACGATCAATGCGTTCATCCCAATCCAACTCATCGAGGGAATCAATGCTGGCGCCGTCTGAATTATCATCTGCCCACTCAAGGCACTCGTCTTCTTCATTGTCTTCAAACATGAACTCCAAGGCCTGTTCTGTGGTGTACTTCTTCATTCTCACAATAATATAATACAGTCTTAAATAATATAAACTTTTGGACTATAATAACTTTGAGCTGAACTCGGATGAAACTAGCGCTATCGTCTTCGCGTCACTTGACTGTCAGCTGTCGAAAAAAACAGAGCAATGACCTGCGTCATTACGCACTGGCAATAAATGTTGTTTAGTCAGTTACGCATTATCCAATCAGACCTTTACATTACCTAATGACAGGCAAAGGAGGTACCGTTTTAAACCTGAGAATGAGTACTATTGGATACAATAAGTGTCAATCAGTTTCTAGT